>NC_056741.1:716944550-717129550 GCF_019279795.1 Protopterus annectens | reverse complement strand
ATTCAAGTATAGAAGGTGTGGCTGTGATGACAGGTTGGAGTTTGTTCCAAAGTTTGGCTAAACTGCTAGAGTAGAGGGATGAACCTACTGTATCATTATCTTTAGACACTTTAAGGAAAAATGTGTTGTTGGAGCGTAGTTGTCTGGTACAAGAGTATGGAAGTATCAAGTCTTGTAGTGAGGGGGTTTTCATTATTAGCAATGAGGATAATTTCTACAAAGAAAGCCATTTCCTGATCAGCTTGCTTATGAATAGTTATTACCCTAAGCCTCTACTTTTCAGAATTTTCATCTAAGTTAGTGAATCACAGGGGACCAAATTCAGACCAATAATTACACCTGGTTTACAGAAAGCATCCGACCAACAAGCAATTTTGGACCGAGCCCCTCGAACACCCAATCAGAATAATACTACGAACAAAACACCCCCCTGTAACTTATCAAGGCAGCAACTTGGAACGTACCCTTAGCTTCCTACTTCTTATTTGTTTGGACCTTAAACCAATACAAGACATTGTTTTCAGGAACTGGGAAATTACCAGAAGCAGCAAGGATATCACAGCAATTCTGGGAGATGCACCTGCTTACACTCAAAAAAGAATAAAATCGGCCCTGGGGCCTATATAAGCATAGCCAAAAAGGTTTACCGGCTTTCGCCACCCAAGAAAATTATTTTCCTGTGCCCCTGTCAAGCAGTGCAGCAGAAGTGATCCCCGGGGTGAATTTCCTATTTCCCATCAAGTCCTCAAGGTTTTTCTTAAAGAGGCACAAAGAGCTTTGCATGACATGAATGGGTAGTTTGCTCCAGAGTATGGGAAGTCTCTGGGACAGGAATCTATCTCTCCAGAATGTTATGTTTATTGTGGTGACAAGGTTTAGGTCCCTGGAGCGTGTGGTTCGGAGAGATTGGGATTTCTTTAAGTGGAGCATGTCCAAGAGCTCTGGGTTTGACATAGCTTTGTATGTTAAGCAGAGATCGCCTCTGAGTAGGCGATATGCGATGGAGTAGAGATGGAGTTTTTTTAAGAAAGTCTGTGTATGGCATCTGTTTGAGGCTGGTAATCCTCTTAGTGAGGTATTTCTGTGGCCTTTCCAATTGCTGTAGGTGTCTTGTGAGATACATGTCAAACGAGGCATTGTACTCTACTAATGGGTCTGATGAAGGATGAGTAGAGAGGAACAATGACCTCCTTTTTTCTAGCGGAGAACCCTTTTGTGATAAGGTGTGCCATGTAGGAGAGACTACTGTCCACCTGTGTCTCGAGGTCTCTTATCACACTTTCAGTGTTTCGTGAGCTACCGCCTATGTGGTAAGTTCATGGGTACCAAGTTTTTCCCAAAGGGGATGACAATGCACTTCTTGGCATTGAGCTTGAGGCCATGACTTTGACACCAAGCATCTGTCTCTGTGAGGCCCTTTTGTATTATGTCTACATCATTAGGTGATTCTATTATGGCTCCCACTTTGCAGTCAGCTGCAAACTTTGTTAGCCAAAGACCTTCTGTGTTGGCCTGCACTTCAGAGAAGTAGACGCTGAACAGGAGAGGACCCAGGACCGAACCCTGTAGTACTCCAATCGTCATTGGCCTGAAGCTGGACTTGGAATCTGCTACTTTTACTGTGTGGGTTCTGTCAGTGAACCAATTGTTCACCCATCTTGTGACATAGGGATGTATGCCCAGTTTAGTGAGTTTATCTATAATTCTTGACTGGGGGATGGTATCGAAAGCCTTGGCGAGGTCTAGATAGGCTGTGTGCACTACCTTGCCCACGTCTACGGCTCTAGTGACTGCTTCAAAGAAGTCAATCAGGTTTAGTAGACATGATCTACCTTTTACAAAATCAAACTGAGTGGGGTCCAGGGTTTAGAGGTTACCTATGTCTTTGTTTCTAAGTTCCAAGATGATACGTTCCATGGCCTTGCAGACCAGGCTCGTCAGGCTAGTGGGGCGGTAGTTTCTGGGGGTCTGTGGTGGCACCCTCTTTGTGGAGTGGGATAACTGTCTCTTTGCGCCATTCAGGAGGCACATAGCCTGAGGTGAGGCTATGACTGAACATGGTACTTAGGTGGTGTGCCAGTTCATTCTGGAGTTCGTGCAGTACGCAGCGTGGGATGTTGACTGGTCCCATGGATGCTGTGTTCTTGGCTTTGGAGAGTGTGGTCTTTACTTGTTCATCCGTGATTACAGGAGCTTTGCATTCTTCTGGTATTACGATGGGCCGTTTGGTGGGTGAGGGGGGGGGGTTTAGCAATGAACCTATCTGCCAGGATGTTGGCAATATTGGTTGGTTCTGTATATTTAGTGCCATTGTGCTGTAGCTCAGAGCAGATCTGAGTGTTGCCATTGAGATTCTTGACATACCTGTAAAATGCTTTGTGGTTGTCTTTGTAATCAGTGGCAACTTTATTTTCATAACTGGCATTGGAGGATTTTATGAGGGATCCTAGCTTCATGCAATCTCCAATTCCTCCAATCTTGAGATTTTACTCTTTTTTGCAACAGCTTCTTTCTTCTGTTGTAGCGGTTGTTTATGGCAGAAACCACAAGATTGGCTTCCTTTTTTGGAGGATAGCGTCTTGATTCTGTTGGGGATGGCATGATCCATGCATTCGTGTACCTGCTTATACAGTGCATTTGTGTAAGATTCAGCAGTCGTACCTCTATTTTCCATCTGCATGGGTGTTGTTAAGTTTTCCACTTCCATCTTAAAAAGCATGAAGTTGGCTTTGGAGTAGATTTTGACGGTGGTTTCCTTAATGGGGACTGGGGTGGGATATGGATGTCTAGGGTGATTAGCTTGTGGTCGGATCTTACCAACAAGGAGTTGACCTCTGGTGTGGAACACCGATTACCCATATTGGTAATGATCAGGTCCAGGATACTGTTACCCCTGGTGGGACTGTGGGCAAACTGATCCAAGGCGTTAGAATTTATGAATTCCAGAAAACGTTGAGCGAATGAGTTGGTACATGAGTAGTTTTCCCATTTGATGGTGGGGTAGTTGAAATCACCCATAATTAAGGTACTGGGTTGTACCTTAATATTTTCCAGTATCTTAAGAAATGAAGAGTGGGAATCCTGGGGCATGGTGGGAGATCTGTAACAAGCTACAACATGGATTGCAGTCTTGCCCAATGTTAGTTGCACTTGGATAATTTCGGATGCGTTATGTTAAGCAGCTAGACTGGAGGTGTGGATATCCTTAATGAATATGGACACACCTCTGCCTTTAGTGTTTCGGTCCAGGTTAGGTGGCCGAAAGGTGTGGTATGAATTATAGCCTGGTAATGCAAGGGTCCTCTCTGGAGCCTTGAACCAGGTCTCTGTCACTGCACAGATGTCGATGTTCTCCATTTTCAGGAGTGCCTCGAGTGAGTGCAGTGCATTTTGAGGTTTAGACTTCTAGCATTGAGTAGCATTACCCTTAGAGACTGCTTGCTTGTACCTGTTACGGTGGTGAATTTAGCATGTGAACCTTGCCTAAAAAAGGCACTATAGGGATGGCAAGAGCCTTAGCCAGTATCTGGAATCCCAGGGGCCACAGGTGCAGGCCATCTCTGGCAAAGCATCGTGGTCTGTCGACCTTGTCGTCCCAGGCAGACAGAAACTGGATCCCCTTAGAATGACACCAGAAGCTTAGCCAATTGTTGAAGTCAATCATTTTGTCCTTGTACTGTGGTGTCAATCTGGGCGATGGCAGGATGCTACTCAGGGCTAGGGTCATACCTGCCTGGGCTACAAAATCCGAGAGCTCCTCCACATCTCTTTTCATGTAGACCAGGGAGGTACGTCTCAGGTCATTCACACCAACATGGACAATGACAGAGTCATATTTGTACTTGTTGTGGAGTGACCTGAGTGCATGAGTTATGTGGCGGATCCTGGCACCTGAGAGGCAGCTGACAGTATCTTTCTCCTTGTTTAGCCTGGTGAGTGGGTGTGCCTGACTATAGAGTCACCTATGACTAGTGTGTTGGGTACGTTGTTTTGCCTAATGGGCTGAGGTTGAGTGGCACACTGATATTGTGTGTGTGTGTGTGTGTGTGTGTGTGTCTATATATATATATATATATATATATATATATATATATATATATAGACACACACACATATATATATATATATATATATATACTTTTTTTTAAATAAAATGCATCCCTCTCTCTGCACATTAATAATTAATAAAATGGCAACAAAATGAACTGATGATGCTAGTCTAAAACAGCAATTCAAATTAGTGCAGTAAAACGGTTAAATTAGATCTCCAAAATGGAAGCACAAAAACAGATATAGAAATTTGAATACTGCACTTCACTGATACCTTCAATACATTAAAGGCCTACTGAAAATCTGAGTAACATGAAAGATAAAAACACCACAACTTACCTTGTCGCAGCAGAAGTTCATCTCGGAGTAAACAGATATAGTAAACACAACCAGGCTGGGTATAATGGGGAGGAGGAATCATGGGAACTTCCTTAAACAAATAAAAAGGAAGATGAAGAACAGAGCCAACATGCATTTACAATTCCTTCCCAAAAAACTTAACAAACCAGACATGTAATCAAGTCAGAAAAATAAAGTGATTTCTCGACTACAAAATATCCTGTCTTTGCTGATGGCAATATTTTCTAGTTTTACCATCTGGATGCTCTGTAACTCAAAAGCAGTAACAGTACTGAACCTTTAGCAAAATGTAGAATAAAACAGAATATAAGGAAACTAAATTAGACCTTTGAAATACATTCTATTAAATACAGCATAAATGATTAATACAAAAGCAATCTTTCACATTTCTTTATAAGCAGGCAATGAATAACTGAATAACATAGTAAAGGTTTGGATTAAAGTAACAAACACAATTTTAAACCACTAAAACCAATAGTCTTTCAAACTCCCGAAACCACTGGTGACTTGTCAGTGCAATCCACTACTTAAAAGAGCTGTAAGATGAAGTTGTAATGCCAGTCTCATATAACAGAGTTACAAGCACAGCTAACTCGGGCATCTTTTCATCTGCTTTTCTTGTATCATGCAGATACCCCAGCATTATGATGGACTGCAATGAATCCAGCCACTAGAAAGCTACGGTTGCTTATGAAACCCAGGTCACCGGCAGCATGGGCAGACATTTTTCTTGCACATTCATGGCTGACATTCACAAAACTTTAAACAAATACCTTTAAATGAGAACTGTGCTCTACCTGTAAATTACTTATTTTCGAATGAGACTCATTCTGAGCCTTTGACCTTCCCTTGATAAATCTAACTCGGATAATAGTTTTTATTCCTGTTCCTTCCTTCTGCAAAAACTTGATTATGCAAAATTCATAAAAACTGATTAAGCGAAAACAGTAAGTACAAGTGTTAACTGTACAATTCAGTTTATTCCCTTGATCTTCACATCCGCTGTTGCTGGGGATATCTGTTACATCTGGGACAGATTACGACAAGTGCAGCTCAGCTCAAGGTCCATTTTCCAAAATCGATCCCGCATCCTAAGCATAGTTACTTTTGCTTCTTGGATTAGAAGCAGCTTAATGTTGTACAATGTGCAAAAATTTATTTTTTTTAGTAAAATGCAGAGGTTGAAGCTAACAAGCTAACCACTAAGTCCACGTGTTTCCCAGAGCAGTGAACAGTCTTGGTGTCCTTCATGGTGCACTGGCAATCGTTACTGACAATGCAATGCAACTGAGGCCCAGACTGGAGCTCAATGAAAGTCTCTGTGTTTGAGTGTCTGGAGGGGAAGGGGGGCAGGCTGCGAGTAAAAAGTTGTGTGGCAGACTTGGGTGAGACTGCAAGGCAATAACTTGATTAAAAATAAAACAGCATTGTAGTAGTTGTGATTTAAATGTTGTGAGGATTTTGACAGTGTTCAGTTCAGTAGTGGACTGTGCTGGGTACGTTTTTTTTAGTGTGCGCGCATGTGTGTAAAAGTTGCCTCTGTATCTTAAAAAGACAAATATATTGCATTACAAAAAAAACACTTAGTATTGTCAGGAATGCCGATGGTGGTGGAGGTAGTCACAGTGGATAACTGCAAGCAAGGTTGGTACAAAGGCTGGCTGCTTTTTAACAAGGCAAATGCATCAGCATCCCTGGCATACACTCAGCCTTCCATCTAAAACGGGGAACGATGTTTTCAAAAACGTTAAACAAATGGATAAAATGTAGAACACCTACTGACTTCAGCTAGGAAGTTCACAGCATCACTATTTGTCTTTTCATACTTCAAAATAGTTTAGATGAATTAATGTGACTTAATATTACTCAACATTTTTTTTGTTAAAAAATCCTTTCAGTGTTGAACAGTGTGGAACATAGAAATCAAAATGTGGAATGTTCTTCAAAATGAGGTGCAACTGAGAGGTATAATCCTCGGCCTAGTCACAGCTGGGCACTTTCTGACTTCTGATGATAAACCAGGTGTTTGTGGTGGAAATTCAAGTATATTGCAGTACTTAAGTTTTGCAAAAAGAAAGGATTTGTTGCTGAATATAATCTTGTTTCTACAAGTGTTCTATCTCATAAACCCACTTTAGTTTAAACACTACTTTTGCATATATGCATACCTACAAATGTTCACGTCTATGTTTAATTCTCGAATGGCACTTTCATCGAATGGTTATTCAAACACTAACCACTGAAGTTTCTTTTAACCAAAAGGCCATACTCATCATAAAGATTCACATCGAACCATGATAACTGGCCAACATAAAGGAAGTGTAACATAGTACTTACTTATTGGTAACTTAGCTATAAGGAACCCTGCCCTTTCCCCACTGTAGTGCGATCCCGGAGTTCGCATATATAATTAGTGTGTGTGTGTGGGGGGGGGGGGTGAAGCCACCCACAGGAGGAGGATTCGGTGAAAATCGGACACTCCTTATGTGGGGGGCTGTGCAGCCCACACCCCCACTAACTACATATACCAACTCAGAGATCACACTACAGTGGGGAAAGGGCAGTTGTCCTTATACCCAAGTTACAGATAAGTATGTACCACGTTCTGCTTTATGTTGGCTAACCAACATTGTTCGATGTAAATCTTTACAATGATATGGCCTTTTGATTAAAGGATGTTTCGATGATTAGTGTTCCATGAACGTGCCGTTCGATGATTCAACTTAGGCCCAAACATTCACATTCATGACACAGTTTGCGTGCATGAGCAAGTGTAAATTAGTTTTATGACGGTTCCCTAAAATTGTAATTTGGTAGCTTCTTTAACTGACAGTTTTCCAGTTGATGTGAACAGGACTGTTGATAGCATTTTACTGCTTTATGACTGGAAGACTGTAAACAAAAAATGCAGTTTCCAGAACAAAGTTTAGATATGCAGACTACACTACTTTGATGTTGTTAAATTGTTCCGTGGTGTTTGCTTTGACTGGGAAATGTTAACTCCAGGAAACAGCAGACTAAACCACTAAAGAAGTTTAATTTCAAAGAAAATCTCACACACACACACATATATATATATATATATATATATACATACATTAACACACACACACACACATATATATATATATATATATATATATATATATATATATATACATACATAAAACGTGTGTATAAATATACATCTATACATCTACATATATATATATATATATATATATATATATATACACACACACACACATATATATATATATATATATATAGATATATAGATATACGTACATGTGTGTGTGTGTGTACATATATATATATATATATATAGATATATATAGATATATATACATACATATACACATTCCAAACACATGCATCTTAGCAGCAGCTGATTTTTATATGGCCAATAAATTGTGCGAATACATTTTTTCAGTTATCCTGTCAAACAAATGCAGTCTTTCATCCCTTATTAGTCTACTGCCACCCAGATACAGCAGCCAATTTCCCTGACAGAAGTAACTAATTGTTTATGCATCCCCAATTTCCCAGCAGCAGATAAAAAAAAAAATTCCCGCTCAAGTATAACACCCGTGATGTACAGCTACATGCCTCCCAGAGTGTTGACAACTAAAGGAGCAGTCTTTTCAGTATCATGAGTAGCTGTTGTCTGGATACGATATGATCCACTGCACATATTCATTTGCAACCATGACTCCCTGGTAGCCACCATGTTTTAACTTTTTTTTTTGCAAGTTGCTTTTTTACATTTGATACATAAAAAAACTTGTGCTGCTCCCATGCAAGGAGCACCACTTTTTCACCTCGTGGTTAGCCCAAGATATATTAAAAGTTAACTTACTTGTCCTTTTCTGTTAAGTTAATTTATACTTTGGATCAACTCAGAATCACAAGTTAAAATTCTTCACAGTATATTCACTTTTTGCATTCTGCATCACACCAATTCACCCTAGATCCATTTCGCCATATATTCACTTTCCTCTTCTTGCTGTACTATGCCCACTAATTTATATAACCCATTATGTTTTGTTTACAATGCCTCTCCTCAATCTCTCTTGAATTTTTGTTCTGTTTAATATTTCTTTCCATTTCTTCCATTTTCTTTCATTAAATTTGACTCTTCCCTCTTCTATCATTTCTGACTCCCGTTTCATTGCATTGTTCATTAATTCTACTACTTCTATTTATTTTAGGCTCCCATTCCATCCTCCATTTTCCAGTAATTGCTTTCTTGGCCACCATCAGTAATCATCTGATCAAGGCTTTTACGTACCCCTCTAGTCTTTATGAGGAAATCCCCATCCTTTAAGAAACCTCACTGTTCCTAGAATTTTCAAGACTAGTTTCTGCAGCCTCTTTCTAAACCTGTCAAATTTACACCACCCAAATATAAGCTTTCAATTTCCCTTGTGACCTCGTTTACTTCTCCAAAATTCTGTCTACTTCTGGGTACATTTTATTCAATCACGTTGGTACATAAAATATTTGTGCAAGCATTTTTTGACAGATATATGAAATTTCCTTCCCTCAGTCAATACCCTTGGTGCTTCACAAATTTCATTCCACCATCTCTCTTAGAATTTTTCTCCCACCTTTTGTTCTCATTTCTGAATTAACCACACACACACACACACACACACACATTATAATGGCAGTCTGCTCACTAACTTTTCTTGATTTTACCGATAACGCTTCTACGAATAACTGGATTAGCAGTGGCTTTTCTAGTTTTCCCCTCATATTTCCCTAACATTTCTCAATAGTCCCCTGTATCTTAATTCATTTTAGCCTATGTTTTAATCCTCTAATACTTCTCTCCATTCCATTTTTCTTCTGTCTTTCTTTAACTGTTCTCAGTAATATAAGTTTACTTCCTTTTTCCCACCAATTCCTGAGCAATGCCATATCTAAATCAAAGCAGAGTTTCTGGAATCCTATTGGTTTTCCTTTAAAATTCCACCATGCTCCTCCTTTCATTCCCAGTATCCTTTCCAATGTCTCCCCTAGCACTTCTTAAAAGTCCTTTTTCCTCTGCACCTGTCTACAACCTGGACAACACATCTACCCTCTCTTGAATTACTTCCTATTCATCACTAGGCTTTAACCACATACTTTTCCACTTGGCTTGTACTTGTTGTCCTACATGTAATATTGTATTCTGAACTGTAACACATTATAACATTTTGCCAAGTGCAGAAATGGCAATATTCCTATTGCTCCTCTTACCTTTTCTTTCATTTCCCTCCAGGATTCTTTTGGTGACTCAAACTTTTACTGCTGTCCACGACTCCAAGTATCTTAACTTATAATGGCCCCATAAATTAGGATACTGTTGGATGAGTCCTGCAAGGGGGTGTAGTTCACACATACTGCCTTTTACTTCATCCACATTTATCTTACACCCCCTGCTGTTATCTTAAATTCTTTTAATATATATTAAACATTTGTGAGATATCCTGATCTAGGTCAGCTAAGGAAATTATCACATCATCAGCAAACGTGGCAAGCTTTTCTTCTTCTTGTCCCATCCATCCCCTTATCTCTGACTGTCTCAACTTCTGGGCTAATGGCTCCAGATAAATTGCAAACAACAAAGGAGACGGGGACACCCTTTATTTAGTTCCCCTGCCTACTCTTATTTCTGATAAAACCCTTCTATCAGTTTTTATTTTTAATACAGACTTTGTGAACTTCTCCTGAATCAGCCATATGAATTATTGCAGAAGGCCAAGCCTTTCTATAATCATCCACAAATAAACCCAGGGTATGCAATCCAATACTTTTCTGCATCCAGTCTTGCCATCACCAGGGCTTTCTGCATTTCTTCCACTTCTGAATGTATTATATTTACCAGTAATGTATTATCAAGTGCCTTCCTTTCACAACTGATCTAAACAGACTATCTTAGGGAGTACTCTTAGAATGATATTTGCTATTAAGGCTGTAAACATCTTGTTAGTCATGGTTTAACACTATCATAGGCCTGTAAGGTCCTGGGTTTAACGGGTCCTTCTCTTAATTCAATATTACCACAACTACTGTATTTTTCCATTAATATGGCACCTCTCCTTCTTTCCAGTATTTTATTAAAAAACATGTGCCACCCACAAACTACATCTTGTTTTCTTTCCAGATTTCCACTGGCAGCCTGTCCCATCCTGGTGATTTCCCACTTGACTGTCAAATCACTGAGCAGTGTTTCTTTACCTGTTCTGTAATTGGCTGAATTAGCATGTTTTCTTCCTCTTGGTGTTAATCTGTCTACATCTAGACCTTCTAAAAACCTTTCCATAACTATTCACCAGTTTTGTCTACTTCCTGTTCAGCATACAGTTTCTCATATAATATTCTTTAAATACTCCTTTGTCTGTCTGTCCATCTCTCTCTCTCTGTATAGAAGAGTAGCACCTCAGGTCCTCAAAAGCCGAGAATGAACTCAGTGAAAAAACATGGAGATACATGGACTAAGAATAGTTCAGAACACACTTTTAGGAAGAAACATGGGATGGTATTATGGGGCACCCAGATAGTTCTAAAAGAGGACACGTGGGCAAAACTGATGACTATAAAAGAAAAACTTTATTTCACAAAAACAAACAAAAGCCAAATAACAGTTAGTTTAAATGGGGGGGGGGGGGTAGACAAGTCTGTTAATTACAGCATTCAAATCTCATGGATGGGAAGTTTTTTTTTTTCTAAGGTGAGCAGAGATGCAGTTTGATTAACTGATGCTAGGTCATAATCTGAGCAGAAATAAATTACTCATTCACTTCACTGAGCAAATAAAGCACAAATCACATATGACTGAGGATAGATATGGTGATCTGTACACTGACTGTCAAGGGTAGTACTAAGGAGAAACTCTTCTAAATGAAGAGCGGGACTGTTTGGTGGAACTTTACCTAATGACCGCATTCACTTCTGATGCCTCTGCTGGAAGGTCTGGCAGAATCAGCAATCTAAAACACGAAACAGCCCTCAAAGTATAATCAGCTGTTATTCCAGAGAAGGGGACCGGCTTGGTTACAACTGGGACAGATTCTTATATTGCTAGAAATCTAAAAGCTAGCATTGCACAAATGCTGGCCATTCATGGAGTGAAAAAAATTGTTTTGGTCTTCTTCCCTTGAACTCTGTAATGAGGTATGGTAGGATATCAGCAGGAATGTGGGGAAGGTATTGCAATGAGATGGAACATAGCTCTACCTGAAACATTCCCTTGCCATACTGCACTATGCAGAAAAAGGGAACAGGAAGGAATAAAAGTTTTTCAGCAATGAATAGTTCAGCTTATACTATTTGAACAAAGTGTAAAATAACTGGGGGGGGGCAAAGGCACAAAAATCAGGACAGTTTTTAAATATTGCTCTTATAAAGTTCATAGAATAACATGAATTCTGTTAGCATTCATTTTCAGAAGGATATGAAATCTGAAGCTAAAATTATGCCATTATTTAGTAACTTCAATCCTCAGTGATTTGACAGAAAAACAAAAGTTATGTACTTATGATGAACATAAATCTGTGGTGTTTGTTTTCATCCTTCCTCAACTGCTGGGTCTTGGATCTCTCTTTGGCCACTTTTCAGATTTAGGATCCATAGCTCAAGCCCCTCCCCTTACCCATAATCCCCATCCAAACCCTGTATTACCTCAGATCAAGTTTGCCCCCTTATTCTTAGGGCTCCAAAGGACTGAGTACCATAGTATTCATAAAGGGAAACAGACTGGAAATCAAGGTATCAGAATCAAGACAGTAGAAGGACTGTAGCTAAAAACGTACAAAGACCAATAGGGGATATCTCTCAGATCATACTAGAGAGTCATATATAAATCTTCCATAAATGGAAGGGGGAATGGCGGGAGCTAACTGAGGAAGGATGAAAACAGACAACACAGATGCACTGTTATGGCGAGTACATAACTTTTGTATCAAATGCTGTCTTTTTCGTGCAAACCTCAACTAATGGGACAGAGTCCCCAGCTGCTGAACCCCAAGGTGGTCTTCATGGAAGGATATTCTGAAAGAAGGCAGAACCAAATGCCATCCTAGCCCTTGAAAAAATATCCAACTTGTAATGAGCAATAAAAGTATGATAATTACACCAAATGCTAGCCACACAAATGTCATCTACTGAAGTTTTTGCTAAGAAGGCAAAAGAAATGGACACAGATCTTGTAAAATGAGCTCTTGGCGGTCTTGGTAAGGTCAAATGTTTTTATTTGTAAATGTGAGAAAATCAGTAAGTCATCTAGCCAAAGTTACTTTGGACATGGATTGACCCAATTTTGCCTTTGAAAAGGAAATGAAATGGTCAGATATTCTGAAATCTTTAATTCTCCGGAGGTAGAACCTGAGCTGTCTTATGTACCATCCTGTAAATAAAGCATATATCCCCCCTTTGGTGGAGAGTACTGGAAAGAATATAGGCAAATTACAGACTGATTATGCACATTCTCTGAGGCTACATCAGGTAAAAAGGAAGGGCTGGTTCAAAGAGAAACCCTGTATTTATGAAAAATTAGGTAAGGTGGTTGACAGGACAATGACTGAAGTTCAGATATTCACCTGGCTGATGTAATAGCAATGAAAAAAATGGTCTTCCAAGATAAATACTTTAAATCTACTTTAGCCACTGATTCAAAGGGAGATTGTATCAATGACTATAAACATACTGTAAGGTCCCAAAGAGGAGTAGGGTCCTTAACTGGTGGTCTGAACAGAAAGGTTCTCAGAAGTAATGGTTTGCACAGTTTGAGAGAAGCCAAGGAGGAATGATTTTTACCAACATGAAAACTGAAAATAGCAACTAACTGTACCTTGACTTTAATAAATTGCTCCTTCGTGGAAAATAAGTTGCTTAGGTGGGAGACCAGTTGTGGATCAGAGCATCTTTCGGTGCTTTCCTCTCTGGGAGAATCAGGGCAAAAATACTGCTCCATTTGGAATTGTGGGAAGAAGCAAAAAGATTACAGCATGGTTGATTCCACTGATGAAATATCAGCTTTGTCACTGATGGCTCAAGAGACATTTTGCGAGGCAACAGAATAGATCTGCTCAGTTTGTCCACTAATACACTCGACTTCCCCAGAATGTGCATTGCTATTAGAAAGTGATTGAAAGAGATCACCCACTGCCACACACTCATTGCTTCTTGATACAAGGGATAGGAGCTAGTTCTCTGCTGTCTGTTGATGTACTACACTACCAACATGTTGTCTGTCTGTACAGCAATCATCCCCAGTGGAAGAACATCCCGGAAAGCCTGCAATGTTAGGATGACTACGCTTACCTCTAGAACACTGACATGTAGAATGGCCTCTATGGCGGACTATGTGCCTTGAACATTGTGTCCCATGTACTACCCCACCCCCAGCTGGGAAGCATCTGTGGTCACCATGGCCTTGGGCAGGGGTGGAACAAATGTTCAGCCATGAGAAACTTTTGGGCCATGGATCCACCAGGACACATGTTCTTTGCAAATCTGGGTGATTCGAATGGGAAAATTCATGGGTTGTCATCTTATCGACCATTGGATAGACACGGTCCAATGTAGCACCCTCATATAAAATCTTGCTAATGCTACCAGTGTTATGGAGGTGACCATAGACCCAAGGAGCTGTAAAACCAACCTGGCTCGGGTAGGCTGAACAGAAGAGAGATGTGCAGCCTGGTGTTGTAATGTGGATAGGCTGAACTGAGGTAGTCTTTCTATCTGAGAAACTGTATCCAGGTGAGCACCTACGAAATACAGGACTTGAGCGAGAGAAAGGTGCGAGTTGCTGTAACTGATTGTGATGCCCAGACTGAGGCTTAGAAAGAGCAAGTAATCCCTAGCACGAATCAAAAGATGCTTGGTGGGAGCGGTGAGGAGCCAGCTGTCAAGGCAGGGAACCACCCGAATCTTAGCAATCTTAAATGAGCTGCAACCACTGTCATACATTTATAGTGAATACCTGGGGAAGCTGTAATGAGACCAAAGTGCAGGAACCTGAATTGGAAGTGACTGGGCTCCCAGAAAGAAGTGAAAATACCTCCAGGATTGACTATTCTGATGTGATAGTGCATCCTGATGATCTATTGAGCACATCTAATTGCCCTTCCTCAAAAGCAGAAATATGGACTGAGCTGTGACCATTTGGAACGTGAGTGTTTTCCAAACAGATTTAGATGGCTTAAGTCTAAAACTGGCCTAAGGTCCTAGTTTTTCTTTGGCACCAAAAAAAAGAAAAATCTTTAAGTTCCAAACCCTTGTTGGTTTAGTGGGACCTTTTGGATGAGTCTTTTTACAAGCAGCTTATTTACTTCTAGGGCTGCATCTTTCCTTTGGTGGGGTGGCACATTGGAACTTTCCTTGACCTTATTGGGAACAATGGGAAAAAGGAATGCAGTAGCCTTTGGTAATTATAGTCTGAACCTAGACATCTTTGGTGATAGACATCTACACTTCCAGATGCAGAAAAACATCACTCCCTAACTGCATCCAGAGTGCAACAGTCAGTCAATCCTTCAGGAGTGCTGATGAGGCTTCTTGGTAAATGGACCTCTGAAGCCTTGGCTTTGCAAGCCTCCTGCCACATTCACAGGTTCATGGCTGTTAATTAGGCTAATGACATAAGGGCCTTTTTTATGCCTAGCCATGCATCCCAAACCTCTGAAGAAGTTCTGGTACTCTTGATAAGTGTAAGCAGGGGCGTGGGAGATAAACCATTTAGAAGCTGCCTGTGTCCACAACAGAAACAGGTTCCAAGCAAGGGATGAATTTTCTGTTCCCCATCCAACTGTCCAAGCTGCATATGAATTGGTTTAGGGAAGAACTCTGTTTCATATGAATGGGGAGTCTGTTGCACAGAAGGGGTAGTCTCTGGGATACATACCTGTCTCTCCAGTAGGTCCTGTTTATATCACAGGCAAGGTTTAAAACTTTAGAACAGGTAATTCTGGTGTTGTTTGCTTTGAGGACATGCAGGAGGTCCATCGGAGTGAGGTCTGACAATGCCTTGGATGCCAGGCATAGACCTCCACTGAACAACCTATGACAGAATACAAGAATAGAGCAGTGAGGCAGTCTGCACAGGACATGTTATTTGCACTGTATTCTTTTAGTAAGGAACCTCTGTGGATTTTCCAATTGTTGGATATGCCTGGTTAGGTACATAACAAAGGGGCATTGTACTCAATGTTAGGTCTGATGAATACCAAATACAGTGAAACAATGACTTTCTTGTACCTAGATTACATACCTTTGTTTAGAAGTTGCATAACATAGAATGATTTCTTCACTACTGTAGACACATGATGGTCAAAGTCTAAATTTACTTTCTATGTGTGTCCTCAAGTCCCTGACTACTAGGTCAACTCTTACAGGTGTGTGGATGACTTCCCCAAGGACACCATTGTGCATTTCATGACATTTACTTTTAGTCTGTGGCTCTGGCACCAGTTGTTTGTCTGTGTCAGCCCTTCCTGGAGAACATTTGTGTTGGTGGGTGATTCAATGACAGCTCATGATCTGCAAATTTAGTTAGCTAGAGGCCACTGATGCTGGCCTTGACTTCAGAGACGTAAATGCCAAAAAGGAGGGATCCTAGCACCGCTCTCCAAATAACTCTACTTGTGACTGGCCTCTTTGTAGAGGTGGACTGCTCAGTTCTAACTTCCTGGGTCCTGTCTGTAAGCCAGCTGGCTATCCACCAGGTGATATAAGGGCATGTACATAGCCCCTTAAGTTTGTCAACAATGCCACAGTGGGGTTTGTATCAAATGTCTTGGCCAGGTCAAAGTAGGCAGTGTCAACCATTCTGCCCTCATCCATAGCTTTGGTAACATTTTCAAAGAAGTCCATCAGGTTGAGTAGCCATAACCTTGCACTTGATGAAACCAAATTGGGTTGAGTCCAGTGTCTGGAGGTTTCTTATGTCAGTGTTGATCATTTACATGAGAAGTCTTTCCATGGCTTTGCGTATGAGACTAGTGAGACTTACTGGTCTGTAGATGGGCCACCTTTGTGCATGGGGATGACTGTTGCTGTTCTCCATTCATGAGGCATGAAGCCTATCAGGAAGCTACAGTTAAATAGCAATTTCAGAGGCCCTGACAGATCATGTTTCATGCTATTTTGAAGGCATCCTGGGATACTGTTGTGGGCATCATCTAACACTGGAATTCCCCATTTCTGCCGCAGGGAGATTGCTCTCTAGAGGAGTCCTGGGAAAACTCTAGTGACTTTCAAAACCGCATCTTCCTACCCCCCTTTCTGGTTTATAGAAAAGATCCTCTGAGGGGTAGAAAACCACATTCCTGTGGCAGACAGGGTTTTCCCATCCTGTTTACTCCTGGGCAGTCTCTCTAACATTGGGCCCAAACAAAGTCAATCCACCAAAAGGAGCACTGATGAAGGAAGTCTTGAAAGGCTCCACAAAATCACATAACTGCATCCTGGTATGCCTCCAAACTGTAATGTCTGAATCTGCAGCTCCAGAAACACCCTCTGTAGAACTGGATATCAAATATGTGGAGATATTTGAGAGGGACTGAAGGGTGGACAGTTGAGATGACATCTTTCTTGTCCTCTGCAGCCATGGACCTTGAAAGGGACTTGGAAACCTACTTGGTCAAGTCCCTCTGAAACCTTGTTGTGTGTGCCATGTTGTTCAGCAACTGGAAAAAACAAAGGTCATTGATGCATACATTTGCTTACTGAATCGGACAAAGCCATAGACTCTCTGTTAGGGGGATGGACAGTAGAACTTTCCTCAGCAAGTTCCTTTTCATTGTCTTCTGTTGCCACCACCACAGCTTTGACTGTGGAGGACTAACTCCAGTGGGCATGGTCTTTGGTACAACTAGGAATTTATCTCGCCTTTTGAGGATTGGTTCTGCCACATCTGGATCCTTTCATGACCAACAGAAAATCAAATCCGCCATTTCATCCTCCAAGGGGACCACCTAGAAAGCAGATGAGCTGGTTCTAAAAGCCTCAAGAAACAGTGAACTCCTAGGAAGAGGAAGACCAACCACCTTTCTGTCTCAGACGCTCAAGGATTTCCCCGAATGAGACAACCTTAAGGGGTGATCTAGTGGACCCTTCCCCTTCATTAAAGTCAATGTCCTCTGTTAGTGACTCCTGCAGGGAGTCAATGTGCCTCTTATTGAATTTGTGCTTCCAGGAAGCTTCCATGGGGGGGATAATCTGGGGAAGATTTGGAAGTCAAACAAAAACCACCAAAACGAAAAAGTTGTATTACCACGTCCAAAAAACCAATGACTTCAGTTCCAAATAAATAAACTTTTAATTCCACAGCAAGTAAAATAGTGGAAAAGCACAATGAAAATAGCAGCAATAAATTTCAAATAATCCAGAAAAAAATGATGTTTTCCTAGCGCCTCGGCCAAAATAGCCTTTACAGAGTAAAGTGCCTACACACAGCATACCAATTTATAACTTCTTCTAAACACATTCAGTCAATTAATTAATTAAAATCTTAATGCAGCATTGACATCATTTAAAATAACATAACAAAAGTTAAATAAAACTTTGCCAATGGCATTCCTTATTTAGCCCAATGGGCTGTAAAGTATTATATTTCATTATAAAAATAGACTATTTTTTTCTTAGTAAATACTTCAAAAATTCATCATTAGAAAAATATACAGAAACATGTTCCAAAATAGTAACTGCTAAACTATCAATTACCCCATTATGTACTGAATTAAAATGTTCTGCCACAGGGCTAACTGATTCTGATTTTTTGTTTTTTATATCCCTAACATGCTCTTTAATTCTTTCACTTAAACTTCTCTTACTTTCACCTATATAAAAATAATTACATGAACATTTTATTGCATAAATAATGCCCTTTGTAGTACAAGTAAAAACATCTTGTGTTTGAAATTTCTTTCCATTAATTAAATGGAACGTGGGCACTATATATGGACATATGGAGCACTTGCCACAAGCACTAGTACCTAAACTTCTCATACTATTAATTATGAATTTTGTAGGTCTATTAAATTTACTATGAACTAAAAAGTCCTGAATATTACGTCCCCTCTGATAGGAGAACCTGAGTGTCATTCCTGATAAACTAGACACTTGTTTGGTAATTATTTTCCAATATTCTTTTAATAATTTATTAAACTTCTCTGAAAAAACTGTATACCTAGTAACAAAAAACATACTATCATTTTCTGTCATTTGATTATTACCTATAACATTTCTTATATTATTAATCTCTCTATGAATATTGTAATTTTTATAGATTTTCAAATAATTTTCCACTATATTATACTTATCATAACCTCTATTAAAAACATATTCATAGTTTGCATTACTTCTTTTGTAGCTTCATTTTCATCATTACATAACCTTTTGATTCTTAATAATTCTCCATATGGAATAGCAATCAAGGTACTTGGTGGATGACAACTAGTACCCTGTAACATTAAATTTTGTTGATTAAATTTTCTGTAAATACTAGTTTTAACTTTTTCACCACTAATCCCTTCCAAAGTCATATCAAGAAAAACAACTTTAACACCAATTTGAGCCTGATCATATCTAATTCCAAACTGATTACTATTCAAAAAACTCAAAAATTGATTAACTTTTTCTTTACCTTTATAACAAATAAAAATAAGATCATCTATAAATCTAAAATAATATTTAACATTTTTGAAAAAATGAATCTCTATATATATGGGTATTTTCCATATAACCCATACACAAATTGGCATACATGGGGGCAAAAGCTGCCCCCATTGCCATACCCTGTTTTTGTTGATAGAGACTTCCATCAAATTCAAAAATATTATTGCTTTAACAAAAATGAACTAACTCAATAATATAATGTGTTCTTGGACTGTCTCCTAGAAAAAATGTTATTGCTTCCAATCCATATATATGTTTAATATTTGTATATAAACTGGTTACATCAACAACTACAAAATACATATCCTCCAACCATCTGATATTTTTTATTTTATCCAAAGAAATCAAACGAATCTTTAATATATGAAGGAAGCTTAATCACCTCCTTAAGCAATATTTCATGCAAAAGACATCCCAAATTGTGTGTAAAATACCCTACAGCAGACACAATAGGGCACCCTGGGGGCTGTTGTAAATTCTTATGAATTTTTGGTAAACAAAAAAATTTTGCAATGATGTTTTCCTTATTGATAAATTTCTTATATGCTTCAGCAGCTAAAAAGTAATGTAACCTAACCCCTTTATCAATTAACTTACGATATTCTTGTTGAGCTACTTGCAAAATATCATAATTAACTTTCATATACATTTCTGTGTTATTCAAATGTAACATGCACATCTCATAATACATAGAAGAATTCATAACAACTAACTTACCCCCCTTTATCTGAGGGTTTAAAAACAATGTTGTCATTTTTCCCAAGCTTTTTTAATTTAAGCCATTCATTTTTAGTCAAGTTATAATACTTTTCCATATCAAAAAATTCTTGCAATTCTTTTTCAATCATCAAATTCATAGCATTATAAAATTTTTGAATATTCACATTTTTAAATGGTGGCACAAATGTACTTTTAGTAGAAATCTTACTAATATCTAATAAAGTATATGCAATACTTTCTATATCTGATTCACATGAATAAAAACTTTCATCACTAATAGAATCATGAATTTCATCTGATAACCTTATACACAATTCATTATTATAAAAATATTCTTTCAAATGCATTTTCCAAATCAGTCTAAAAAGTTCAGCCTTAATTTCATGCATTCTAGGAAAAACAGTAGGAATATATTTAAGCCCTTTTTGTAAGACACACATTTCATCACTCTCAAATTCATAATTAGATAAATTAATTACATAGGAATTAGATAAATCATGTTCTGTCCATAAAGTCTGCACTTGATGTAATACCTGATCAATTAGTCCATCTGCTTAGTTTGTACGGGATTTGGAAGTCCACTGGGAGTCCTAGATGAGGACGATCTCAAGACTGGAACGGCCCAGCCATCCCGAATGAACAGAATGAGTTGGCTCAAGAACCATGGCAAACAGCTGTGGAAGGGGAGGACCCAAGGGGAGCAAGGATGTTCTATCTCTTGAAGTGAAGAAAACTATCTCCACTGCCTCAAAGGCAGAAGCCAAGGGAGAACCCAGAACTACTCCAGTAGGAGCTGAAGCCAACTTAATAGAAAACATCTCTGACCCTGTCTTGAAGCAGAAGTCAGAGCCAAGGTATCTAATGCTGAGGTTTAAAGGGAAAAGGATGGCTACAAGAATCTCCGAGTAGAACTGCCATCCCCAGATCTAGCTCCAAGGCTATGATTTTGAGATCCCTCCTGTCCCAACAGTCAGCACCGGCTGAATCAAACAAGATGCTGGAACTGAAAAGGCCCAAACCTTTGGGATATGATAAAGACAATCCTGGAAGTCTCGGACCTGATACATCACAAGTCAAACGGTGGACTGGAGTAGAAGCAACAGTAGAGGTTTGTGACAGTCTGATGGAAAACGGAGCAGGAAGAATTCCCAACTGAATTTAGGTATAGAGGAATTTCCTCATTGTTCTGTTCACATCTACTTCGCAAAGGCTCCTAGTAGACTTGAAGGATGATGAAGTAGAGTGGGGGTCTCGAAGCCTTGCAGTGCATGTCCTGCAGATAAGGGAAATATAGTCTTGAAGGTATTGGCTCTGGGAAGAAACCAGACTGCCTTTGAGAATGTAACTCAGAAGAGGAATGAACTGGATCCAAGGAAGAAGTCAGATCCAAGTTCCAACCTTCAGCTAGTGGAGTTGAAGTCGAAGCCAAATGAGGTTCCTTAGATTTGACAACTGTCTTTTCAGCTGCCTTTTCCCCTTTGCCCCCTTTAAATGTATCCCTGGGCTTCTTGATTTAAGGGGAAGTTCAAGACACAGAAGAGGAAGAAGGAAGCAAACTTCAATACCAGCTTGTTCCTTTGCTCGACTAAGGCTCAATGACTGAACCCTGAGCAAATGTCACAATCTTTATCACAGTGAATTTCCCCTGACAGCTCGAAGTGCAATTTTTGAAACCCATGGGCTTGTCTGACATAGCGGAGGTGCAAAAAACAACAGACAAAAATGCCACCAGCACAGAAAAAGTCAGACACCAGCAATGGTTATATGAATATCTCAAAAAGGATAAAAGGGAGGGAATACCAACAATGGTTGGAAGGATACTAGATTAGTACAGAAGGAAGAAGGTGTGAGGCCTACACATAAAAGTAGTATTGCAAAAGAGAAGTATTTTTCTATTGGGAGGAAGAACAAGTAGAGAGAAGTGACAAGTAGACAGTAAGCAACTCCAAAAAGGATGGCAGAAACAACTATAGAAACCAAAAGATTAAAATTCACTTGTATAAAAACATGATCAATTTCAACCACATCTGACTGAGAGCAGCAAACGAGATCTAAGGTAATACAGGGTTTGGAGGTAATTATGGGTAAGGGAGGAACTTGAGCTACAAATCACAAGTCTGAAAAGTGTCCAAAGTCAGATCGGAGACTGATCAGTTGAGGAATGGATGAAAAAGAAAACATCAGATCCACAACAGCAACTACAGCCCATTAGACAAAAATAGTCTGGGCATATTGTAAAGAAAGCACAAAGAAAGCTTTATCTATTAATAAAGTTCTTTATGAGGACAGCCTTAGAGCTCTAAGGCACAATAGAGTCTAACCACAACCAGAATCCACTGGTCCTTTGTAACAGCTATACAATCAATGCAGACTTCAGATAACTGCCACCCCCACCCCCCCAATATTCAGAACTGTGCCTGCTGGGTCACCAGCAGAAGGCAATCTTGTTTCTCCTTGGAGTCAATATCTTCAAGACTACATTTCCCTATACTGAAAACATGCCCTGTAGGTCTTAATGAGACCCCCGTCTACTTCATCACCCTTCAAGGCTACTGGCAGCCTTTCTGAAGCAGTTGAGGGCAGAATGATGAGGAAATCCCTCCAGACCCAGATTCAGTTGGGAGTTCTTCCTGCTCAGTCTCCCATCAGACCCAGGAGCTTTGGACTTGGTCAGACCACAACACAATTAGGAGCATTCCTCAGTTTGCAAAGACTTGGTTGCTTTTCTGGTACTGGCTGAATACGAAACAGAGAGTTGAAGGGGAAAAAAGGACTCTTTCTCTCATTGTGCTAAGGGTCCAAGTCCTCTTCAAGACACAAGCCAATCAAAAAAAAAAGTGGCTAATTGAGAAGAAACACATCCTTGAAAGGGACATCTAGAACGTAATTTATGAACATTTGTTGTGCGGAAAGGCAACCTCAGCCAGGTCATTCTGCACATGCAAACGATTCAGCAAGCGGACAAATCATCTGCACAATTAAAACAGAAGCACACAGCAAGGAAGGCCACTATGGAAACTGAAACCAGTTTTTTTCCTCAATCCTTAAACCCAAGCACATGGAGGAAGAAAAGATTTTGTAATACTTGATTCAGGAAAGAAGACTGGAATTGAGACAGTTGAGACAAATATCTGAGGGCTCTCAGCCCAAACATGTCATTGCCAACCCTGTTCCAACACTTTTGATTCCTTTTCTGGCAGTAAAGTGGCACAATTCCATGGTCTATGGACTCTGATGGGCTAAAGAGATGTAGTAAAATACAGTCCAAGGATGACTACTTAGGTTCCTGCTTAACTTGAGAAATATACAGATAGTATGTACTCTCTTGAGGACTGTAACAGCCCAGCTGAGATGCATCCAGGCTGAATTTAAAACAGCTAAAATGAATGGGTCTAAACAGTGGCTGTAAGTACAGTTGTATAGACTTACCATAACAACAGATGCTCAACTAGTCACTACTGTAGTAGCCTAATTTACATGGGTCATACCTTGTCAAGGATAGGATAATCAAACAGATTCCAAAGCATTAGGACACTTTCCACATGCCCTAGCTGCTGAACATCTCAAGGAGAGCAATACAAAGTCAGTGATTATGGTAACAAACCTTCAGATCTTTCTTCCTCAGAGTAAGGGAGGCTAGAGCCCTGCAAGCTATGTATGTGCTAACAGCAAAGGAAAAATATCCACACCCTGGCAAAAATCTCAATAAAAAGAGGAAGGTGGGTGTTCCTACAGCAACAGTGATCTTTCTGAATATCTACTCTTATGGTAGATTACTTACAAAGACATACTATGCTCATCATAACATCACTTTTGCAATAGCTTAAGCTATATGTATTGAATACAAAAAAAGAAAAGGAGTAGGAAGAAGGATCAGAAGAGTCCTACCAATGCCTGCTCTGGACGCAAGAGTAAGAATCAAATTAATAATGCTTGGTAAAGGTGTGCACAGATGATATAATATGCTACTTCTAGTATATTTCTAGAGTCCATCTTTTTCCAAAAGCCACATAAGTAGCCAAAGCCTTGGCAGAGTGGGACCTAACTTTCTCTGGAAACCTACTGTTGTGGTAAGAACAAAAGGAAGTAGCACAAGACAAACCACTTAGAAAATATCTGTTTTGACACCGACTGCTCCTTTTTCTTACCTTCATAGGAATGAGCTGATTAGATTTCCTAAAAGTTTTTGTCCTGTCAACTCAGTATACTGGTTGTCTCCAAACAGCAAGGATGTGTAGAATAATTTTTGCCCTATTTTTTAGTTCTGGAGAGAAAGCAGGGAGATGAATAGCTTGAGTCAAAGTAAATTCTGAAAACACTAACAGCAAAAAGGAAGGATTGTTCTTAAAGTTACCCTATCTTTGTGAAAGATGAGATATAGTGTTGAATTCACCATAACAGCCTGTAACTCAAATACTCTTCTTGCAGAAGTTAAAGCTTTGAGTAACATTGTTTTCTAATTTAAGAACTTCAAACTGGCCGTGTGAACAGGTTCAAATGAAAAAGCGTTAAGTGTAAGTTTCTCCAGTAATCAGTACAGAATTTAGATCACAAGAAGGAGCCACCTGTCTCTTCTAGGTGGATGAACATGCATAACTCCTGTTTAAATTAAGACAAGGAAGGTGGGGGGATCCATGGTCAAACAATTAGAGATGCCCAAGTGGTGAATCTTGAAAAAGAGTTAGAAAGGCCAGAGGATAACTCCTCACATAAATACTGTACAACCAGAAGTGTCTGGGTTTAAAGAGAGTCCTTGTTTGTTTTGCACCTTGTAGAAAACATATTCCCATTAGCCAAATATTTTTCTAGTAGCAGTTTTCTTAACCTCCTTTAACACCAGATACACATATTCAGAAAACAAGTGCCAAAAAAGTATTAAAATTCTGTTATCCAAACAATCAGTTGCAGAAACTAAAAGTTGTGATGTATCAAACCTCTGTCTTGTGTAGGTCTGTCCTGTGAGGAAGCTTTTGGCAACTGCCCTTGATATATTTGAGAAGACTGAAGAACTTTTGTTGCCTGGGCCAAAAGGAAGTTACCAGTACCACCCATTGAAATTCCCTCTGAATCTTTAGAAGCACCCTGGTTAGTACAGAAAAGGCATACAGGAACATCCTTGTCAATGGGAATGAAAAGACAAACTGCCTTCCAGGCCTTTGGACAAGGAGTCCTGGGGAAATCTACTGGTGACTGTTTTGAAGTATATTTTGACTAAAGCTTTTTGCTGTTTAGATCAGATGTACGACTGACAAAGTACAGTTGTGTAAGTTGCACTTACCATAGCAGTAAATGCTTGAATTCTTCAATGCTGCAGTAGCCTTCGGCTATCTGGGTTGTATCCTGCCCAGGATACTTCAACCAGGCAGTCTTCAAAAAGCTCTGACTCCCTCCCATGCCTACACTGTGACTGCTAAATGGCTGGACATCTGGAGAGAAATCAATTGACTGTAGATAACTTTAGGACCTTTTTGACCAAACAAAATGAGAGAGCTTATATTGTCCTGAAGCCCTAAAAAGAAATAAACATACGTTTTTTAACCCAACTAACCATATACAGTAGACGGGGGCTGGAAGGTGGGTGTGGCTACTTCAGCAGTGAGGAATTCAACACCTACTGTTATAGCAACTGCAACTTACCCAACTGTACTATGTTAATCATTCTCACTGCTACAGTAGCCTTTGGATATTTAGATTAATTACTAAAGCTTATCCAACTCAAGAGAATGAAAGATAAGGGTTCAGAAGCCCCTGAAGAATGATCCTAACAAAGCCAGTCCTCCACTTGGAAATGGAATCCAGTATGTAATGCTTTGTGAAGTTTGTACAGAGGACCACGTAGTTGCCAACAGAATGTTTCAAGAGCCCACCCCTTTCCAAAGTGCCATCAAAGAAAAAGTACAGTTTTGTACCTACCATAAATGTAGATGTCCGATAGGTATGCATCTGCAGTCCTTACATATGGGTTGTCCTGCCTCAGGCAGCCCTTCGGTCGGCCGGATTCCAAAGTCTGGGTCCGGCGTCGGCTGATGTCGCCCTTTTCCCCGACGTCAGAGCGCCTGGGATATAAAAGCGTCAGCCGACGCAATCTTCCTCAGTTTTTCTTGCCCCAGATGCCAGGTGCCCTCTAAGGAAGGCTAAAATTTGAAGAAATGAATAAATTCCAAACATGCACAGCAATAAAAAACAAATACACCATAAAAGATAACCCCAGCTAGCTAAAAAGAGGGATAGGTACCCAAAGAATACCACAGAGGGGTAGGAGGGAGGGAAAACCTAACTGCAGATGCATACCTATCGGACATTTACATTTATGGTAGGTACAAAACTGTACTATGTCCTTCAAGGATGCATCTGCAGTCCTTACATATGGGTAGAATACCATAGCCAAGCTGGGGGTGGTAGGACCTAAGAAAAGGATGGTGTAGCTAACAGGCCCTGCAGGACTGCAGTAGCAAAGCCTGCTCTGGATCTGGAATATAAAGGCAAGTTGTAATGCTTGGAAAATGTATGCACAGAGCTCCATGTAGTAGCTTCTAAAATGTCCTTTGTAGCCACCCCTCTTAAGAAGGCTGTGGAGGTGGCTGTTGCTCTGGTGGAATGAGGCCTGATGTTAGCTGGCACAGCTTTTCCATGAAAAGAGTAACAGAATCGAATGCAATTTCCTATCCATTTTGAAATTGTCTGTTTGGAAATTGCTCTTCCTTGTACACCAGCAGCATATGCTACAAACAGTTGGTCAGTTGTTCTGTAAGTCTTAGTTCTGTCCAAGTAGTAGCGCAACTGTCTGTGAATGTCCAGGGTATGCAGAAGTTTTTCTCCTTTATTTTGTGGATTTGGAAAGAAAGTAGGCAGGTGGATAGCTTGGTTCAGTGAGACCCTGGATACCACCTTTGGCATGAATGAAGGATTGGTTCTCAAAGAGACTCTGTCCTGATGGAAAATGAGAAATGGTTGTACTGCCATGAGGGCCTGTAACTCAGATACTCTTCTTGCTGAGGTTATGGCCAGAAGGCAGGCAGTCTTCCAAGACAGGAATTGTAGATCTGAAGATGCTGCTGGTTCAAAGGGAGGTAGAGTTAATTTTTCCAACATGAAGTTAAGGTCCCATGTAGACACTGGTGGTTTCCGTGGAGGGTTAATGTTTTTTATCCCTCTTAGAAACTGCCTTAGCAGAGGATGAGAAAATACCAGGTGGATCAGTGTTGTACTCTGCTGAAATAGCTGAAGCATGATTTTTTATGGAAGAATAAGAAAGGCCATTATGGAGCATTTCAGCCAAGTATTCAAGGATATGTGGAATGCTCATCACTGTCGGATCCTGACGCTTTGTGGTGCTCCAGGTACGAAATCATTTCCATTTTGCTGAATATGCCTTTCTTGTGGAAGGCCGTCGAGCTTCCATGATGATATCCTTTACCCTCTTAGATAGTTTATCCTGGCGAGGAGTCAAGGTATTTTCCAGGCTGTCAGCTGCAAGGTTTTTAGGCTGGAGTGCAGAGTTTTGTAATTGTGCTGTGTCAGAAGAAGTGGCCACTGTGGTAGAGGCCACGGTTTTGTGCGTGACATGCTCTTAACAGTGGGTACCAGTGTTGTCTTAGCCAGTCCGGAGCTATCAGAATCACTTTTGGTTGCTCTGTCCTGATCTTCATTAAGACCTTGGTCATTAACGGTAGAGGTGGGAATGCATATACTGTTAGAGCATTCCAGCTGAAGGAGAGGGCGTCCACTTTCCATGCTTGAAAATGGTATGTCCTTGTGCAGAATTTCTTCAGTTGATGGTTGTGGGGGGAGGCAAAAAGATCTATGTCCGGCCTTCCCCATGATTGTACTATCTGAAGAAAAATGTCTGGATGCAACATCCATTCATGTGGATCCATGATGTGTCTGCTTAGGCTGTCCGCCAGTACATTGTCCTTTCCTGGTACGAACTGGGAATACAGCTCTATATTGAGTTTTAGGGAAAGTTCCCAAAGATTCATTGCCAGCCTGCAAAGAGGGTAGGAGTGGGTACCTCCTTGCTTGTTTATGTACCACATAACTGTGGTATTGTCTGTCTTTATTAGCAGGTGACCTTGATGCAGGAAATGTTCCAAGGCCTCGATTGAATGTATCACTGCCAGCATTTCCTTTTGGTTGATGTGCAGGCGCAATTCCTTTTGTGTCCATTGCCCTTGAATACATCTGCCCTCCATGTGCGCTCCCCATCCATGGTCTGAGGCGTCCATTGTAATGGTTTGGCTGATATGTGGCTTGCTGAAAGGCAGACCCATGTTTGACTGGCTTGCTTGTGCCCACCACAGAAATTCCTTTTGAAGGCATGGAATGAGGGGGATCAAAACTTCTAGGCTGTGACTGTGTTGAGACCATAAACTCCTTAGGTACCATTGTAGTTTCCTCATATGCAGCCTTGCTTGCGGAATTAGAATAATGCAAGATGCCATGAAACCCAGGGCCTGCAGGATTTTCCTTGCAGTCAGCTGGGTTTGTGTTGTCAGATTTCTGAAATAATCCGGTAATTGTTCTTGTTTTTCTTCTGTGAGAAAAGCCATTTGGGTGTTTGTATCCAGCTTTGCACCCAGAAAAATTATTCGTTGGGATGGAACAAGTCTTGACTTCTGAATGTTGACTGTGTATCCCAAGGCCTGTAGTAGGCGGATGGCATAGTTCAAGTGTTTTACCAATGTTTGTTTGCTGTCCGCTTGTATAAGGCAGTCGTCCAGGTATGGGCATATTTGAATCCCCTGAAGTCTGCAATGTGCAATTACTGATGCCAGGCATTTCATGAATACTCTGGGCGCAGTAGATAAGCCAAAGGACAATGCTGAGAATTGATAATGCTCTGAACCTGCAAGAAATCTGAGGTGTCTTCTGCAACTTTGTCTGATAGGGACATGCAGGTATGCATCCTTGAGGTCTAGAGTTACCAGCCAGGACCCCTTTCCCAGCATGGGAAGGAGTTGCTGTAAGGTCAGCATTTTGAATTTTGGCATGATGAGATAAGTATTTAGTGCGGACAAGTCCAGAATAGGCCTCCATTGCTTTTCATTTCTTGGAACAAGGAATAGTCTGGAATAAAATCCTTGGCCTTGTTCTGTGTAAGGAACCTTTTCTATTGCCTTCATTTGTAGTAGTTTGGAAATTTGCTTGAAAGCCTCTGCCCTTTGATTTGGTGGCAGGTTTGGCATGCCTTGTCTTTTTGGTAATGTATGAAAATGGAATCTATTATTTGCAGTATCCATTTGTCCTTTGTAATACTGTGCCAATTTTCTGAGAATAAAGATAGCTTTCCGCCCAAAGGTGCTTCCAATTGAGCCCTGGTTGGCGGAGTCACAGTCAAGTCATTGAGATTGTCCTTGTGCAGAAGTTGTAGGTCCTGCACTACCTCTCTGGTTAGGAGGCTGCCATTGACGTCCTCTGTAGGAGCCCCAAGCTTGCCCTCTACCTCTGGCACGCCTGTTTTTGCCCATTTGAAATCTGTCTGTGTCTGGAAAGGACAAATTCTTAGAAGGCCAATTTCTGCTGAATCTTGGTGGTTGGACCTGGAGAAAGTCTTTGACTGTTTGTACTGATTTAGCCTTTTCCTCAAATTTCTTTAAGACCTCTTGAGCCGTGGAACCAAATAACTTTTGTTTTTCCAGTGGTGCATCCAGAAGCTTTGCTTTAACATGATCTGGCAGTGTTTGTTCCTTCAGCCAAGCATGTCTACGTATGACTGCACCTGTCATTGCTGACTTACATGAAGCTTCCAATGCATCATAACCACACTGTAAGAAATGGTTGCTAACCTGCTGAGAGTTATGCACCAGATCCTGAAGCGCCTTGCGGTCTAGTGGTTCAGGCGAGGTTAGTTTTTTATGCAATTCATCTACCAGGTACTCTTGATACTGTATCATACGGAATTGACAATTTAAAGCTCTCAAAGAAAGTGTGGAAGAAGTATACACTTTTTTACCCCATCTCTCTAAAGCCCTGGATTCCCTTTCAGAAGGAAGAGGATTCTTAGTAGTGGTGGTTGTAACCCCTTTAGGGCCCTGGGAAATAGTTTCTGGGTCAGCAGAGTGGCCCTTGTAAAGGTATAGATGTGAGTCCTGGACCCTGTAGTACCTGTCAGGTTTGACAGGAGCCGGAGGAAGGGAGTCAAGGGAAATACTAGACTCAGAGTACACATCTTCTATAACATTTAAAACAGGAGGAATAGCCAAAGGTCTATGCTGAGGTAAATGCAAAAAAGTCCTTAACCTCTTCCTGGAATCAGAGAATTCCTGGCCTTGCCATTTGAAATGCTCTCTCATGGAGTCAAGGGTCTCCCCAAATAAAAACTCTTCAGGGGGGGAGGCCGAGGGAATAGATTCCTCTGCATCAGAATCCTCGTAGGCCGGAAGGGCCTCCTCCTGGTAGTTTGAAAGGGCAGAGTCATCTGAGGCCTCATCAGAAGACTGGGGATCTGTCTGCTCAACCCTGGGCCTCTTGTCTGGAGGAGGTTGTGAGCCCCTGTCTGGATGTGGCTGAGAGCCCCTGATTAAGGAAATAAGGTCTTCAGCCAAACTTAAAATTTGTGAACCGGTAGTGGATCCCTGATGAATAGCCTTGGGAGGGAGAGATTTTGGCTGTTTAGCAGCTTTAGCCAGTGTAAAGGCCTTAATGGACATGGATACAGGTGGCCTGGCTGCCCCACGTGCTGGAGTAGTTTTATCAACAGAAATGGTGTCGGATATTTCCTGAGCACCGGTTTCAGACGGAAATTCTATGACCGACCCAGGGGTGGCCTCCGGTACCGAAGTTACCGGCTGTGCGGTGTCGTCGGTCGGAAGCAGTAGAGATTCGGCTTCAGTAGAGACCGAGACACTCACGGTAAGCCTAGGCGTGGAGTTGGCCGAAACCGCGGACCACGTATGTCGGTCCTTATCCTTTCGTTTTTTGGGTAAATGAGCTGTCGGAAGCTCCGACGGCATAATGTAACAGAAATTTTCCCCAAAAAATTCCTCTGCAAACTCTGCCCGATGCCTAAGAGTGCGTTTATTGAAGGAAGCCCAGGCTGAACAGGCCGAGACGTTGTGGTCTGGGCCTAGGCAGGGTAAGCAGTAAGAGTGGAAATCCTTATGAGGTATTTGTTTCCCACAAGTTAAACAATTATTAACTTTAACCGTTTGATCTGACATCGGCTGAGGCAAGAAAGAATCCCCAACGGGGTACTTAGCTTTTTTGAAGACTTCGGTAGCTGAAATCACAGGAGCTGGCCGACCGGCACTTGCGAACTGCTTCTGCTTCGGGCATCACGTGGCAAGAAAGACTGAGGAAGATGGCGTCGGCTGACGCTTTTATACCCCAAGCGCTCTGACGTCGGGGAAAAGGGCGACATCAGCCGACGCCGGACCCAGACTTTGGAATCCGGCAAACCGGAGGGCTGCCTGAGGCAGGACAACCCATATGTAAGGACTGCAGATGCATCCTTGAAGGACATCAAGTCTCTACTGAACGTGACTTAAATCTGCTTATAAATGTTTTACCATGATAAGAATATTCCAGTCATTCAAATTCAGAAAGACATGAGGGAGATCATACACTCATACCAGTAGCGGCATATGCTGAAGATTTTTTTTTCTACAGACAGTCCTACATGCATGGAAAAGCAAAAGGGTTAACCCACCATGAATGGACACTCCCTTATAAATGTTAGAGCAATAAACCAGTTAGTCTACAAAAGCAGAATAGCTGGTTCAAACACAGGCAGAAATAACTTTCGCAGCAAAAATTGAAGTTTAAAATTAAGTGTCACCCGAATAACGGACAACCTTACATACCAACAGAAAAACCTCTTTGTAGAACAGCTTGAGCAAAGTCTTTACTAGAAAGGCTCACCCAGACTCTGCTACAATTTGCTGTGAGGGAAAGGTTAGTTTGCTTTTCATTTGTTGTATTTTGTATTACTTTATTGCCTTTTTCTATTTTGAATACTGTGATTTCTTTTCTTCACCTTGTGTTTTACTTGTGTCGTGCTTTTAACTGCATATTCACACTTGAAAAGAGACCACAGCTCTGTTTCTTATGAGTCAGGCAGAAATTAGAACAGGTCAATTAAAGACTCGCACATAAAATAGAAGACATCAGTTAAGGTTAATCATCTGTGAACTGAGGGGGTGGAGCTAGGAACTAAACCTTCTATTTAAGGGGTAAAATAAAACATTTCAGAGCTTTATGAGAAAGGCTCACCCAGACTCTGCTACACTTTGCTGTGAGGGAAAGGCTAGTTTGCTTTTTATTTGTTGTATTTTGTATTACTTTATTGCCTTTTTCTATTTTGAATACTGTGATTTGTTTTCTTTACCTTGTGTTTTACTTGTATTCTGCTTTTAACTGCATATTAAAACTTGAAGAGACCACAGCTCTGTCTCTTGTGAGTCAGGCAAAAATTAGAACAGGTCAATTAAAGACTCACACATAAGATAGAAGAGGTCAGGGTCAGTTAAGTTTAATAATCTGTGAAATGAGGGGGTGGAGCTAAGAAAGTACACTTGTGTACACTAACCATAAACGTAGATGTTCGAGTGTATTCACTGTTGCAGTCATCACATTTGGGTTATCTGCTTGCAGTAGCCCTCAGTCGGCCTGAATATCAAAGTCTTGGGTTCTGCGTCGGTTGCTGTCTCATCTTCCATGACGTCAGGTAGTCAGGGGTATAAAGCATGCAGCCAACTCCATTACATCAGTTTTGTCTTGCCCCAGATGTCAGGTGCCCCCCTAATGGGAAGAAATTAAATATATATATATATATATATATATATATATATATATATATATATATATATACACACACATATATATATATATATATATATATATATATACACACACACACACAAGGTTATACCTCCAACAAAAAAGCAAATACACCAAAAAGCCTTTAAGCATAGTAAAGGAGAGTAGAGGTATAGCCAAAAGAAGTCAGGGGGTTGGAGGGAGGGTAACCAGGACTGCAACAGTGAATACACTCTAACATCAACATTTATGGTAAGTGAACACAACTGTACTATGTTCTTAGTGTTTCACTGTTGCAGTCATCACATTTGGGTAGATTCCCAAAGCTAAGGATGGGAGGAAGAATTTAGATAGCATTAGGACCAGCTAAAAGGTCCTGCAAGACTGCAGTGGCAAAGCCAGCTCTGGATTTAGAGAAAATTGGCAAATGGTAATGCTTGGTGAAAGTATGTACAGAATTCCAGGTAGCAGCTTCTAGGATGTCTCTGGTAGGGACACCTCTGAGAAAGGCTGTAGAGGTAGATGCAGCCCTGGTTGAATGAGGTCTAATCCTCTGTGAGATAGGTTTTCCATGGTGTTTATAGCAGAAATGAATGCAACGGCCCATCTATTTAGAAATGGTTTGCTTTGAAATGGCCTTCCCCTCTGCCCCTGCAAAAAATGCCACCAGCAGTTGTTCAGATTTCCTTTGAGGTTTAATCCTGTCCAAGTAAAATCTAAGTTGTCTGTGCACATCTAAAGAATGCAGTATCCATTCCCCTTTGTTCTGTGGATTAGAAAAGAAGGTTGGCAAATGAATGGATTGATTAAGAGCCACACTGGATACCACTTTGGGCATGAAGGAGGGATTGGTCCTGAGGGACACCCTGTCCGCATGGATGATGATGAAAGGCTCCACTGCCATAGGGGCCTGTAATTCAGATACCCTTCTTGCTGAAGTGATTGCTAAAAGGAAGGCTGTTTTCCAAAAAATAAATTTTAAGTCTGCAGTAGCAGCTGGCTCAAAAGGAGGTAGAGTGAGTTTCTCCAAAACAAAGTTAAGGTCCCAGGCATGGGTTGGAGCTCTCATGGGTGGTCTCAAGTTTTTTGCCTCTCTGAGGTACTGCTTGAGCAGTGGGTGAGAAAAGAGGGGTGGTTCTGTGTTGTAATGAGCTGAAATGGCTGATACGTGAATTTTGATGGAGGAAAAGGAAAGGCCCTTGTGAAGTATCTCAGTTAAGTATTGAAGAATCTGAGGTAAATTGGGCGCTGTTGTGGCCATCACATGAGTTTGGTTCTAGGCACAGAATCTTTTCCATTTTTCAGTATATCATTTTCTAGTACTAGGCCTCCTTGCTTCCAAAATGACATCCAACACTTGTTTACTGAGGGATGATAATGGAGAGATTAGGTAATTAGCCAGGCTGCCAGTTTCAGGGTTTGAAGCTGGGGGTGTAGAATCTGGCTCTCCTGCTGTGACAGCAGGACAAGGGGTCTGAGGCAGGTGCCATGGGGCTAGCAGTGACACACTGAGTAAGAGGGGGGTACCAGCGTTGGCATGGCCAGTCTGCTGCAATCAGTATCATCCTTGGTTTGTCCTGTTTGATCTTTAGTAGTACTTTGGAGGGGAGAGGCAGAGGAGCAAAGGCATAAACCGATAGATTTTTCTAGCTGAAGGACAGAGCATCCACTTTCCAAGCTTGTTTGTGGGGAGTCCTTGTGCAGAATTTGTCCAATTGATAGTTCTGGGGGGAGGCAAACAGGTCTATATCTGGGCTCCCCCATTTGTTTATCAACATGTTGAAAGTCTTTGGTTCCAGTTTCCACTCATGTGGGTCCATACAATTTCTGCTTAGCTCATCTGCCAGTGTATTTAGTTTTACTGGCAGGAATTGAGCCTGTAGATGCACTTGGTAGCTCAAGGCTGTGTTCCACAGAGCCTTGGCTAGTCTGCAGAGGGGGTAATAATGGGTACCCCCCCTGCTTATGTACCACATAACAGTGGTGTTGTCTGTCTTTACCATTAATTGTCCTGGAAGAATGTGGCCCTTGAAGGCTGTCAAAACATTCTGTACAGTTAAGATTTATTTTAGATTGATATGCAGGTGCATTTGACTTGGGTTCCATTTGTCCTGAAAGCACTTCCCTGCCAGGTGAGCCCCCCATACATAGTCTGATGCGTCTGATGTTAGGGTTTGGGTGGCAGGGGATAGAGTGAATGGTAGTCCCTTGTTTTGGTGGCAGGCCTCTGCCCACCAAAGGAATTCTGACCGTAGGCAAGGTATGATAGGAAGCATTGCTTCTAGATCCTGAGAATGTTGACACCATAGGCTTTTTAGATACCATTATAGTTTCCTCATATGAAGTCTTACATATGGAATTAGTAGAATGCAGGAGGCCATGAACCACAAGGCTTGCAGTATTTGCCTTGCAGATAGCAGGGTTTTTGTGAACACTAGTTTGAAGTAAGTTGTCAAATGAATTTGTTTCTCTGGCGTGAGGAAAGCCATCTGGGAAGTTGTGTTCAAGCTTGCTCCCAGGAATATAATTTCTTGACAGGGTACCAGATGTGATTTCTTTTTGTTTATGGTGTACCCCAGACAAGTTAGCACCTTTTGTACAAATGCCAGATGATTCAAAAGTATGTCCTGACTTTCTGCCTGAATTAGACAATCGTCCAGGTATGGGTATATTTAAATATTTCTTTGCCTGCAAAATGCAATGACTGGAGCTAGGCACTTTGTGAATACCCTGGGCGCAATAGATAAGCCAAATGGCAGTGCAGAGAACTGATAGTGCATGTAACCTGCTTTGAAGCGTAGGTATCTTCTGCAAGATTCCCTGACTGGGATGTGCAGGTAGGCTTCCTTTAAATCCAGTATTGCCAACCAGGCATCTTTGCCTAGCATAGGAAGCAACTGATGAAGAGTTAGCATCTTGAATTTTGGAATCACCAAAAAGGTGTTTAAGATAGAAAGGTCCAGGATAGGACGCCATGAGTTGTCTTTTCTGGGTACCAAGAAAAGTCTTGAGTAGAAACCTTGTCCCTTTTCCTCTTCTGTACAATTTGAATAGCCTTTATGTTTAAGAGAGAGAGAGAGTACTCGTTTTTGAGCCTCTGCCTACTGATTTGAGGGTAGATCTGGCCAACCGTTTGGGGTTGGTAATGTGTGGAAGTGAAATGTGTATCCTTGGGAAACTATATTTAAAACCTATTTGTGCTGGCTAATGAGTTCCCAGTTTTATGCCTGCAGAGCAATCTTTCCCCCTAAAGGAGCAGTCAGTTGAGAAGTGCTTGGAAGTTTTAAAGTTAAGTCATTGAGACAGTTTACCATAGGGGGGAGTCTTACTACTCCCTGATTTGGCAGTGGGAGCCCCCCACTGCTTAGTCCTGTGCGTACTCTGGGACTGAAGCCTGAGTGTTCTGCTGGTTTTGGGTTTGGACTGAGAAGGCCAGGAAGAGGCAGGAAAGGACCAATTCTTAGAGGGCCAATGCTTACTAAATCTTGGAGGCTGTACTTGTAGGAAATCTTTAACAGTTTACATAGATTTAGCTTTTTCATCCATCTTTTTAAGAACTTCTGCTTTGTTGCCAAACAGGCGGTCCTGATTTAAGGGAGCATCCAGCAATTTAGCTTTAACATGATCTGGCAAGGATTGCTCCTTAAGCCAAGCATGCCTTCTAAGTACAGACCCAGTGACAGCAGCCCTGCAAGATGCCTCTAGTGAATCAAAACCACACTGCAAAGTATGTTTTCCAACCTGTTCAGCAGAATGCATTAAATCCTGTAAATCCCTATTTTCAGCAGTCAGGAATCGACTTCATTTTCTGTTTAAGCAATCCAGTAACATGCTGCTAATACCTTAACATATGAAACTGGCAATTTAAGGCCCTAATGGCCAAGGTTGCAGAAGTGTATACCTTCTTACCCCATCTTTTACCCCATCTATCCAGTGCCCTGGAGTCTCTATCAGAGGGGGTAGGATTTTTAGTAGTAGTAGCCTTAATGCCCTTGGGTCCCTGTGAAATGGTCTCAGGATCCGCAGTAGGATTTTTAAAAAAGAACTTGAGAGAGTCAGGAACCCTGTAATATCTACCAGGTTTTCTGGGAGCAGGAGGTACAGAGTCAGGGGCCAAGCTAGATTCCGAAAAGGCATCATCAACAATGTCTAGTACAGGAGGGATAGCTAAAGGCCTGTGCTGGGGCAGAAGTAAGAAATCCCTAAGCCTCTTTTAAGAATCAGAGTAATCCTGGCTTTCCCAACAAAAATGCTCCTTAAGAGTATGCAAGGTTTCACCAAAAGAGAAAAACTCTGCGGGGGAAGCAGAGGGAATAGAGTCCTCTGAATCAGAATCCTCATAGTTAGATATGGGTAAATCCTGGTCATCAGAGGAAACAAAAATTTCAGAATCCTGGTCAGAAGTATCATAAGAAAATTCAGTCCTAGGTCTCTTAGGGGGGAAGGTTGGCTTCCCCTGATAAAAGTAATAAGGTCTTCAGCCATTCTTACCATTTGTTTTTTTGGCATAGAGGCCTAACCATGCGGTCTGGGCATCGGTTTTCTAGGCATGGTTCGAGTTTTAGGCTTTGAAGAAGGAGATGGCGTTGGTTTAATATGCAAGTCAGTAAGCCTGAATACACCCTCAAAAGCCAGTGCCTGCACAGCAGCTCTGGACTCATCCAAGTTAGAGACATCCGCATGTTCCACATTTGAAGCATCTCACGGCATACTGGACTCCGAATGGGTCTCAGTAGAGGCCTGCGAATCTGAAGTAGCGGGTATCAGGGGCTGCAAAAGTGCCTCACTTGAGTACCGGTGAACTGGCGAATGGCTTAGGAGAAGCGTCATCGGCAGCTTTGGACCTAGGCAGCTTGGCTCTGTCTTTATCTTTGCGTTTTTTCTGAATGTTGGTAGTCGGACGGCTTACCGAAGACATATCTGGATAATTGAACAGAGCACCAAAATATTTAGAAGCGTAAATATACCGAAGACGAATAGTTCGTTGCTTATATAAGGCACAAAACCGACAGCGAGGTACATCGTGGTCAGGGCATAGGGAAGGAATACAGTACGAATTAAAATCTTTGAGATATTTGCTTTCCACAAGAAATACAATTATTGACTTTTACTGACATCGGTTTAAAGCAAGAAAAAGTTTCCCCAATGGGGTACTTAGCTTTAGTTGAAGACTTCGGTTCTGAAATTCGAAAACGAAAATTTCAGGAGTTGGCTGACCGGCACTTGCGAACTGCTTCTGCTTCAGGCACCGCACGGCAAGAAAGACTGATGTAATGGTTTCGGCTGCATGCTTTATACCTCGGACTACCTGACGTCATGGAAAATGAGTCAGCAACCGACGCAGGACCCAAGACTTTGATAATCAGGCCAACTGAGGGCTACTGCAAGCAGATAACCTAAATGTGATGGCTTCAACAGTGAAACACGAAGAACATCTAAACCTTCTATTTAAGGGGTAAAATAAAACATTTCAGAGCTTTACTAGAAAGCCACATCCAGACTCACACTTTGCTGTGAGGGAAAGGTTAGTTTACTTTTTATTTGTTTTATTTTGCATTACTTTATTGCCTTTTTCTATTTTGAATACTGTGATTTGTTTTCTTTACCTTATGTTTTACTTGTATTCTGCTTTGACCTGCATATTCAAACTTAAAACTTGAAAGGAGACCACAGCTCTGTCTCTTGTGAGTCAGACAGAAATAATTTTCCCACCCAGTAACTGTTGTGTTCTTAAAACACCACCGTCTTTCTATTTGCCTGCCCGTTATGTTAATTTGACCATATATCTCATTTCTTCTATGCTTTTACTGTCTTGTGTGAGTAAGCACAAAATTATCATTTTGTGAAATAACTTCCCTTCAACTATTCAACTATTTAAATTTATTGGCCATCCTACTGTATTCTATAGTACCAGAAAAGAAAAGTGATCACCCCTTTCAATCTATCTTGCTGTTTTAAAAATAGTGACTCTCCACTAAAACTTAACTTTTTAGACAGGTAAAACCTAAGCTACCTACTTTCACATCTATTTCCCCTAGTGCACACTGCAGTGTTTAGGATAAACCATTTTTTTTTCATCTTACCTTTAAGTATCTATTCCAGTTACTGGAGATCCCACATTCTGCCTCTCACTAGTCATCTTGGGATTAGTGCTTCTGTTTCCTCCTCGTGAGAAAAGGAGTGCTGTTAAATTATTTCATGGAGACTGCTGAGCACCATAAAGCTTAATAACTGCTTTACAGGTGACAGCTTGGAATCTGTGTTTATATTCTCATCCTGGTGAGAGTAGGAGCCAAGTGCATTGATTCCTGACTCTTTCTGGTTGGAGTCCCTGTGACTAGCACTTGCTCTAAAACCTGCTGGAAAGTACTAGGAAGCCTTAAACTGATACAAGCACTTAACTCTCCTTGTTAATAAAGAGAAATTAATCATAGGCACTAAACCTATAATTGCAAAGCACCTTGCCAAGGAAAGGGAAAACAGCTCTTGTACTTTACAAAAAAAGCACCTAACCAGGCATGTCCAAGGGTCAGCTTCTAGTGATTTCTCCTGTCCACCTGGTGAATCTGGGCATATTGGGGCAATGCAGCAATTGCCTCATGTACTGAGAAAACCCTCTCCTCCTACCCACCCAACACTACAACCTACGAGAGATGCACTTACATAGCCAAACTGGAAGCAAAGCTCTCTCCCACCAAGATTGTGCTAGAAAATCAAGAGAAGTTTAACACCCGCACTACACCTCAAGCAATACATAGCCCTTCAAAACCCTCACTACCATCATCCACACATAGCAACACTAAACCCACATATGCGGAGGCCCTTAACATTAACCTGCCCAAGCAACAAGGACCTCTGAAGCTGAAACGCAAACAAACACCAATCACAACCAAAGTATCACATAGCTCACAACACCAGTGTGCCACCCAACAACAGCCCCTAAGGCAGGACAACATACCCAACACTTTAGTCATAGGTGACTATATAGTCAAGCACACTGATGTCCCACTCGCCAGGCTGAACAAGGAGAAAATTACAGTCAGCTGCCTGTCAGGTGCCAGGATCTGCTACATAATGCATGCACTCAAGTCACTCCACAACAAGTGCAAATACAACTCTGTCATTGTCCATGTTGGAGTGAATGACTTGAGACATACCTCCCTGGATTACATGAAAAGAGACATGGAAGAGTTCTCGGGTCATGTGGCCCATGCAGGTATGATCCTAGCCCTGAGTAGCATCTTGCCTTCGCACAGAATGATACCACAGTATAAGGACAAAATGACTGACTTCAACAATTGGCTAAGCTTCTGGTGCCATTCAAAGTGGATCCAGTATATGTCTGCCTGGGACGACATGATCGACAAACCACGATGCTTTGCCAGAGATGGTCTGCACCTGTCGCCCCTGGGATTCAGGTTACTGGCTAAGGCTCTTGCCTCCCCTATAGTGCCTTTTTTAGGCAAGGCTCAAAGAACAAAACCACCACCACTACCATAACAGGTAAAAGTATGCAAAATCTGAAGGTAATGCTACTCAATGCTAGAAGTCTAAACCTCAAAATGCACTCTCTCGAGGCACTCCTAAAAATGGAGAACATCGATATCTGTGCAGTAACTGAGACCTGGTTCAAGTCTCCAGAGAGCACCCCTGCAATACCAGACTACACCTCTTACCACACTTTTCGGCCACCAAAACACTAAAGGTGGAGGAATGTCCATACTCACCAAGCATATTCACACCTCCAGACTAGTTGCCCAACACAATGCATCCGAAATTCTCCAGCTGCAACTAACACTAGGTAAGACTGCAATCCAAACTGTAGCTTGCTACAGTTCCCCCACCATGCCCCAAGATTCTCACTATACCTTTCTAAACATACTGGAAAATATTAAGATACAACCAAACACCCTAATACTGGGTGATTTCAACTACCCTGCTATTAACTGGGAAAACTATTCATGTACTAACACCTTTGTCCAACGATTCTTGGAATTCATAAATTCCAATGCCCTGGATCAACTTAATCCATAGTCCCACCAGGGGCTCCAATATCCTGGACGTGGTCATTACCAACATGGGAAATCGATGCTCCACACCAGTGGTCATCCCCTCATTGGTTAGGTCAGACCATAAGCTAATCACCTTTGACATCCACATCCCACCCCCCACCCCCAGCAAGGAAACATCTGTAAAAACTTCTCCAAGGCCAACTTCATGCTACTCAAGTCAGAAGTGACAAACTTCATGACACCCAAGCAGACGGGAACTGAAAGTTCAACTGTCGAATCCTACACTAAAGCACTGTACGAGCACATCTACTCGTGCATGAATCGTGCCATCCCAAATAGAACCAAGACGCTCTCCTCCAAAAAAAAGGAAGCCGATCTGGTGGTCCTCTGTCATAAACAAACTATACAACAGAAGGAAGAAACTGTTGCAGAAGAGAGAAAAATCCAAGGATGCAAAAAACTCCCTTACAAGCCTCAGTAAGAAGCTGAGATCCCTCATAAAATCCTCCAAAGCTAGTTACGAAAATAAAATTTCCAAAGATTCCAAAGACAACCACAAGGTATTCTATAGCTATGTGAATAATCTAAATGGCAATGCTCAGATTTGCTCTGAGCTACAACAGAATGGCATTAAATATTCTGATCCCAAGGACATTGCCAATATTCCTGGCAGATCGATTCAGTGCCAACTTCATCCCCCTCTCACCCCCTAAAGGGCCCATTTCAATACAGAAAGATTGCCAAATTCTGGTAATCATGGCCACACAGGTAAAAACCACACTCTCCAAAGCTCAGAATACAGCATCCATGGGACCAGATGACATCCCAGGCTGGGTACTACATGAACTACAAAATGAACTGGCACGTCTCCTAAGTGTCATGTTTAATTATAGCCTCACCTCAGACTTTGTACCCACTGAGTGGCCCACAGCTACAGTTATCCCACTCCACAAGGGGGGGATCCACCTTGGATTCTGGGAACTACTGTCCCATCAGTCTGACGAGCCTGATCTGCAAGGCCATGGACCGTATTATCATGGAACTTATAAACAAAAACATTGGCAACCTTCAAACACTGGACCCCACCCAGTTTGGGTTCGTGAAGGGCTGATCTTTCTCCTGAACCTGACTGATTTCTTCGAATCAGTCTCCAGCGCTTGGGACGAGGGTAAGGCAGTCCAGTCCACACAGCCTATCTGGACCTCACCAAGGCCTTCAACACCATCCCCCACTCTGGAATCCTAGATAAACTTACTAAGCTGGGCATAAATCCCTGTCAATCAATGGGTTGCCAACTAGCTTACTGACAGAACCCACACTGTAAAAGTAGCAGACTCCAAATCCAGCTCGTGACAAGTGGAGTACCTCAGGGTTCAGTCCTGGGACCACTCTTGTTTGGCATCTACTTCTCTGAAGTACAGGCCAACACTGAGGAACTTTGGCTAACAAATTTCGCAGATGACTGCAAACTGGGAGTCATTATTGAATCCCCAAATGATGTGAATATTCTACAAAAGGGCCTTACAGAAACAGATGCTTGATGCCAGAACCATGGGCTCAGGCTCAATGCCAAGAAGTGTATAGTTATCCCCTCTGGGAAAAACCATGAACCCATGAATTATCACATAGGTGGCAGTACACTAAACACCGAAAGTGTGATAAGAGACTTAGGAACACAGGTGGACACCAGTCTCACCTTTGATAACCACATCGCCACAACTGTCAGGCAATACTATGTGGCACACCTCATCACTAAGGGCTTTTCATCCAGAAAAAAGGAGGTCATTGTCCCACTGTACTCATCCCTCATTAGACCCATCATAGAGTACAATGCCTCGTTTGGTGTGTAACTCACAAGACATCTGCAACTGGAAAGGCGGCAGAAACACCTCACTAAAAGAATCACAGGCCTAAAGCAGATGCCCTATGCTGACCAACTAAAAAAACTCCAGCTATACTCTTGCATACTGTCTACTCAGAGGCAATCTCTGCTTAACATAAAAGACCATGTCAAACCCAGACCTGTTGGGACATGCTACACTTAAAGAAATCCCAATCCATCAGAGCCACACGGTCCAAGGACCTAAACCTTGTCAATACAATGAACAAAACATGCTGGAGGGATAGGTTCCTGACCCAGAGACTCCCTATACTCTGAAATAGACTGCCCGTACATGTCAAGCACAGCACCTCCTTGGCCCTCTTCAAAAGGAACCTTGATGACTGGATGGGATATAGGAACTTTTGCCCTTAAAAGCTTCTGCACTAGCCGATCCATATCCAAATCAGATAGGGTGACTGAAGATTTAGAGGAATGCAACAAAGGTGCTGACTGGAGCAGAGGAGATGAGAGGATCTCAGAAACTGGCTCCAAGACTGGGAGCTGGCTCCGAACCAAAGGGACACTCGGTTCCGAGAGCTGTGGAGCCGATGACCCTGTACCCTCTGATCTCTTTGCCTTCTTGGTCTGCTTGGAATCAGAAGACTTCGAAGATTCTGACGAAGTGCTGGCACTTTCCTGGCTACCCAACACTTCAGAAAAAGAATGCTGCAGTAACCCCCTATCTACAAGTTTTCTCTTCCTTTCTAAGAGAACTCTCAATGAAAAGGAATGGCATATACTGCAGGAGTCTTGGAGGTGTTTAGCCCCCAGACAATAGACACATTGGACATGTCTGTCTGTAACGGCTATTTTCTGTCCACAATCTGGACATTTTTTAAACCCCGATTTGGGGTGAGATTTCTCTCTCTCATCAGACATTCTTTCAACAGACCACCACAAAAAATACCTGTAAAGGCTAAATACAGGGCTAACTGAGCCCACACTAAGAAAACTGATAACACTGAAGATAGCAAGACTAAATAGGGCCCAGAAAGGGCCTAACACCAAGAAAACAAAAACTACACACAGAGTAGATAAACAAAAAACTAACCTACTAAACTAATATTATTTGAAACTAGAAACACACTGAACACTAGCAATCACTCAAAAAAACTAGAAAAAAATATTTTTTTAAACTTGCGATTTGTCAAATGGTCCAAGCTAACTGAATCACCGAGATCTCTCTTGCCGCAGCAAACTAGATCTGAGGTAATTCCAGCAGTGCATTGTGGGATAATGGGCTTGAGCTCGAGCTACGGGCAAACCTTGAGCTTTGCTATTGGCCGTGTCGGAGCCGAGGATTGGCTCCGAACCCATCAGTGAGAATAAATGGCGAGATTTAACAACTTCACATCTGTTTTTATTAAGCTCTGGTTTCAGTCTTGTGTACTGAGTGTAGGTCAGGTTAGATCAGGACTTGCATTTGCATTAGGTAAGTTCTAGGCCAGTCAGCTCAGAACTAAGGGTTTAACTGTTTTCGTCTCCCACCAACCCTGCTGCAGTTGTGTTCTTAAACCCAGTGTATCTGTTGCTGCCTGCCCCTGATGATAATTTGACAACATAATTCTCTCCCTCTCTATTTATTGCTGTTGACAATAAGCACATAAGCATCATTTTGCAAAATATCTTCCCTTAAACTACTCACCAGGCTAAAGGAACTTTGATAAAAATGTTCAATATTGAGTGTATCAAATTAGTGAATTAACTGGTTCTTGCTGGTGACAGAAGGAGGTTTACAGGCTAGTTGATTTGCAGTGAAATGTAAGCACTCTGTAGCAAGTTCACCCAATTATTCTAAAACCGAACTCCAAGCAGTTTTGGTTCCCTGCCCTCAGAGTCACCCCTGTCAGTATCATGGACCAGAACCCCTCTAGTCAGTCTCACAGAGATGGGTATCTTGAGAGTGTAGAAATTTGTCACATGCTGTCTAAGGATCATATATTACTCAAACAGTATATCACAGTGAAACAGAGATGGACATACATAATATCCTTGGAGGAAAAAATCTCTCACACAGTAAACTCAAGACACTAAAATCGTAGCAATTCACCACACGTCACACCTCTCCAAGGTCATTACAATACACACAATCTATTATATGCTGAGGTTCTAAAGATGAACTTGGCCAAATCTCGAAGACCTCCAAAATACAATACAGGGACAAAGCACACTCAGCATATTAAGCCTACTTCCTCACATAGCACAAGGATTCCCAAAGTTGCAAATGATGAGTCACTAAGGCAGGGAATGACCCAAACATTCCTGTTATAGATGACTCCACTGCAAGACATTCAGATGCGCCTCTTACCAAGATGAATAAGAAAAGAGTGATGTTTAGTTGCTTGTTTGGTGCCATGATCCGTCAGATCACGCATGCACTCAAGTCCCTAAACAACAAGTACCAGTATGATTGGCATAGCTCATGCTGGTGTCAATGACTTGAGGTGTACCTCCCAGGATTATATGGAGGGGGACATGATAGAGCTCTCAGATTACGAGACAAGGCACGTATGAGCCTAGCACTGAGAAGCATTCTGCCTTCTCCAAAGATGATGCTGCGATATGAGCAAAAAAATAATTGACTTCAATAACTGGCTTAGTTTTTGGTGCCATTCAAATGGGGTCCAATATCTGTCCACTGGGGCAGAGATAAACTTGTTCGGCTTCCGAGGGACAAGTTCCAGGTTACGAGGATACGATCGACAGACCACACTGCTTCACCACGGATGGCCTGCATCTGTACCCTCTAGGGTTTGATTATTGGTAAAGACATTGTCCAACCCCACAGGGAATTCTTTTAAGCAAGGCCAACCTGATAAACTTAACATAACGAAATAAGCAAAGAAAAATATTAAGATGTTACTGATCAATGTTAAGAGCTCGAACAAGAACCTCCACTCCTTACAAGCCCTTTCTACCGTGGAAGATACCGATGTCTGTGCAGTGACTGACACGTGGTTAAAATATCAGAGAACAATCCAGCTATGCAGGGCTCTAATGCCTTCCACACATTTAGACCAGCTATAGAGCAGGAAGTGAAAAAAGGTGGAGATTTATCAGTCTACATTCAGAAGAGACTCATATGGAGGCTGGTAAAGCAGCATGATGCACTAGAGCTTCTTTGTGTCCAAATAACCATCAGAAAGGTCCCATATCATCCACAGAACTCCTTCTATGATAAAAGAAAGCCACAGTGCCTATCAAGAAGAACTAAAATCACTCAGTATTAAACCCAACACCATTTTCCCAGGTGATCTAAAGTATCCAGCTATAGAATGGGGAATCTTCACTAACACTAGTGCACAAGCAGATATTCCTGGATTTTTTCAGTACAAATGTCCTGAAATAAGCAGAGTACCAACTAGAGGGAATAACATCTTGGATCTTGTCCTTATTAATATGGGAGCATCTTGCACCATCCCCTTGCATACCTTCATCACTTGCTAGGTCTGACCATAAAGCAGTTTCTGTTGAAAGAAAACTGAAACCAAAGAACCCTTCCACACAGGTACATTTAGAAATTTCTTTAAGACAAACTATCTACTCCTAAGTGATACATTGGCAAGTTTCAGATTATTACCAAACCCAGTTAACTCCATTGAATACAAATAAATATACACCACAGATGCAGCTGTACTCTGAGGGAACAAGTACAGGGCAAACCCCAGAAACAAATCCACATGGTGGAACCACATAATCAACAAGCTTTACAATAAAAGGAAAAGAATTTTGACCAAAAGTAAGAGTAGAAATTTTCAGAATGCTAGAGACCTTTTCAAAAAAATAAACAAGCAACTCAGAAACTTAATAAAATCAGCCAAAGGTAATTTTGAAGCTAAAATAACTACCCAAGCCAAAGACAATCACAAAGTATTTTTAGTTATGCTCATAACCTCAAAAGCACAACACAGCAATGCAATGAGCTGATTATGCATGTTACCTATACTGAGGATGAAGATATAGCTCACCTACTGGCCAATAACTTTAGCACTAAAATTAACCCTCTCTCCTCCTGCCCCTCAAGACATACCTGAAATTGGCTCACCTCCAATTATAACACAAGACCAAGTCCAAAAAGTGCTATCAAAAGCTAAAAATATTTCATGGAGGAGTCCAGACAATATCCTTAGAAGCATCTCAAACAGCATGAAGCATGACTCAGCCACAACCTTAACAACACTGTTCAAGCTCAGGCTCCATACAAGTTTTGTACCAAGTGAATACAGAACAGCTACAGTCATTTCCCTGCATAAAGGAATACCTTCCACTGACCCAAGCAATCACAGACCCATAAGTCTCACCAGCCTCATATGCAAAGCCGTGGGAAGACTTATCATGGAATTAATCAATCAGGACATAGGGAATCTCCAAACACTGGACCCATCAAGGGCAGGTCATGCTTACGCAACCTGATGAACTTTTTTTTTAAATGGTCACCAAAGCAATAGATGAAGGTAAAACGGTACACACATGGCATACCTCGACCTGACCAAAGCTTTAGATAAAATTCTCCACTCAGGCATTGCAGAAAAGCTAAGTAAACTGGTAATAAACCCCTATGTCACCCACTGGACTGCAAACTGGCTCACAGATAGGACATAGGTAATCAAAATAGGAAAGTTTATTTTATTTATTTTTATTTTATTTTACATTTGTTAATCGAGATGGTCCAACTGGATGAGGTCCATTTACAGCGGAGGCCCGGGGAGGAAAGCTCCACTTAATACAACAGACAATGACAATAATGTTGTGTTGTGTCTTTCGGCTTTTCCCGGTTAGGGGTCGCCACAGCGGAACTCCGGTCCGCTAATGATTGGCAGTAGATGTTTACGTGCCGAGTTGCCAGCTGTGACGCACAACCTTCCACGAAGGTACGCCCATTCATGCATGTCTCTACACAGAAGACGCTCTTGCTGAGAATCGAACCGGACAACGGCTTACTGTGAGGCGACAACACTACCGCAGCACCACCACCGCAGTACAATGACAATAATACATAATGTAAAGACTTTGCTACTGAGCAGTATGTTGTGCATAACAGAACAGTACGCAAAGAAAAATCATATCAGCAATATATACAAGTGAACATTAAGTTAGTCATCAAAATATACAGAGATCACAACAACATTTCCAAATGTCAAGGGATACCATTTGTCACTTCCATTTTTACTGAAGGTCTGATAATTGGAGAGAAGAGAGAAAGATGGTGATAGCATACACTACGATTAAGTAACACATGGACATAGCCAAGAGCTAATAAGATGAGCCTTAAGGGAGTTTTTGAACTGTTTGGTATTAGGTGCAGAAGTCACCAAGGGAGGGAGATTATTCCAACTTTTTGCTATACTGTGAGAAAACAGAGCTTTACCTGCTGTGTTGTTGGCTGTGGAGATAGAGAGGAGTGATTTACTGGCAGAGTGGAGTGGTCGATTTGGAATGTAGTTAGTCAGTAGTTCCCTAAGGGCTGGAGTTTTTTCAGGATATTTTAGGTTGTTATAAGCTATGACTAGTTGGTGGTAGGTTAATAACTGTGGGAGCTCAAGCCACTGAAGTTGCCTAAGATGTATACAATGGTGTGTTCTAAAGAGGGAATTTTTTTACAAACTTGGTGATTTTGTTATAACACGACTCAAGTTTCTCCAGGTCAGATGTTCTTACATAGGTGAGAATAGGTGCTGCATACATGAGTGTGGAAGGAAGGTGGGTTTGAGCTAGTGTGACACAAGCTTGATCTGATAAAAAGTCTTTTTGTCTGTATAGGGACCCCATTTTTTTGTGTATCGTTTTAATACTTTGAGAGATATGGATGTCAAAGTGTAGGTTATCTATTTCGACACCAAGCAGATCAGGGCGGAATCATCTGCATACTGTATGAGTGAAGCCTGTATGGTAGAGGTATGCAGATTACTGGTAAAGATAGAAAAGAGGAGTGGACCGAGCATGGACCCTTGAGGTACACCAATGGTAGTTGGGAGTAAAAATGATGCAACTCCTTTCCACTGGACAGCTTGTTGTCGTTCTGATAGATAGTTTTTAAACCATGCCAAAGTGTTAGAGACAAAGGATAGACAGGTGAGAGTATTTATTAAAATGGAGTGGGAAATCATGTCAAATGCTTTGGAGAGGTCCAGGAATATAGCAAATACAAATTTGTTATTTCTACGTTGGTTAACCAGGTTTGTGAAAGACAGAAGGGCTGACATTGTGCTGTGGTGTGGGGGGGGGGGGCATGTTGTGTACAGGAAAAGAGACTGTTAGAGTCTAGGAAATGCATGACCTGAGAGTGTATGCATTTCTCAAATATCTTTGATAAAGGAGACAGAATGGCTATGAGGCGATAGAGAAATCATAGGAATTCCCACCCTTATGAAGGAGAATAATGTAAGAGATTTTCCATAGTTGAGGGATGTGAGATTCCTGTATGGAGCAGTTGAGTAAGATTGAGAATGGGTGGGATAGAGAGTCAACAGCCATTTTTAGGAAATGAGCAGGTATACCATCTGCTGCAAGAGTAGTGAGAGGTATTTTTTTATTGTTGAGGTTGGGACAGGAGAGAATGTAAAGGAAGGTGAGTTGTTAAAGAGTTGTTGGTATAGATGAGTAGCTATTTTTGGAAAGTTGAGTTGATAGTGATTTAATGGATTCAATGAAGTGGTGATTAAATTGGGAGGCTATATCGCTATCTGTTTTGGTGGAGGTGGGAGCTGGTGTGGAGGTTTTACCAGGTTTTAGTAGGGGTGTTTATTGCATGCCAAAACTTTCGGGGGTTACTGGAGTGTTTATTTTGTATATCTAGAAAGTAGTTCTGTTTATCAAGCCTTGTTTGTTTTTTTACCTGATTCCTAAGATGTTGATAGTTTTGTTTGGATATACTAATGTTATCTTTCTTCCAGGTTTTCCATGCCTTGTCTCTGGTTTTTAAAAGGGATCTAATTGATTTAGTAAATCGAGGAGCATAGTGTTGCTTAGCTCTAATTTTTCTTACTGGGGCAACTGAATCAAGGATGTTAATAAGAGTACTATTAAAATGTCCACTGCTTGGTCTAGATCTAGGCTGTGTAGTGGTTCCCAGCTACATTTTTTTTAATATAGTGTTGAGTTCTAGAGGGTTAACATTGCGATCATTTCTGACTTGTCTATTGACTGTAGGTTTGGGTAAGTTAGCACATTTTTGTATGAGGAAAGTAGGAAGATGGTTATTAAGTCCTTCAGGTAGACTACCTACTTGGTAATTATGTTCAGGGTAATTTACTGATGTCCAATCTAGCATAGATTCCTTATGGGATTTTTTGTCTACACAACAGACCAGTCACCAGTGGAGTCTCCCACGGTTCTGTGCTGGGACCTCCCATGTTTGGCATCAACTTTTCTGAAGTAAAAGCCAATACCAAAGAGCTCAGGTTGACTAAGTGTACAAATGATTGCAAACTAGGAACAGTCACTGAATCTCCAAATGACTTAGTCGTCCCGGAGGAAGGTTTGTCTCAAATAAATAACTGGTGTCAAAATCATGGTCTAAAACTAAATGCCACAAAATGCATTATTGTATCCTATGGGAAGGCATCCACCCCAGGGAACTACCACATTGACAATACGCCCCTAAGAGTTGACACAGTTCATCGGGATTTGAGAACTTATGTGGACAGTGACCTAACCTTCGACCAACATATGTCTACTGTTGTAAGAAAGTCCTTCTATATTGCACAGCTTATAAACAGATTGTGTCTAGATCTAGGATGTCACTATCCCCCTTTACTCAGCCCTCATTAAGCCAATCATTAAATATAATGCCCCCTTTGACATTTATCTGTCCAGTCACATGCAACAACTGGAAAACCCACAGAGGTACCTTACTAAAAGGATGCAAGGCCTAAACAACATGACATACATGGATTGACTCAAAGCTCTGTCACTATACTCTCTATCCTACAGACTGCTAAGAAGTGTTCTGTGCTTGGCATACAAGACATTCTCCTACCACTTATTGATGGATTTACTGCACACCAGCAAGTCAAATGGCATCAGAAATACTCAGTCTAGGGATCTAAGCCTCTTCTGCAACACCAACAAAACAGTTTGGAGAGAAAGGTATATTTCACAGAGGAATCCACTGCTGTGGAACAGACTCCCAGTCCATATAAAACAAAGTTCATCCCTGTCCATTTTCAAGCACAACTTACACCTCTGGATGTAAAATCTTACCATAACCATAGATGTCCTTTTCTTGCATGTTGCAGTATTCTTGTTGCGGGATTTCCTGCCCTCAGGTGACTCGTATGTCCAGCTCCTATACAAAAGCTTCAGCTTGGCTGTTGCAGCTGCATGGGATGTCACACACAGGGCCATAAACCAGGGGCCTTAATGTGACGTCTGCACGTACAATCCTCAGAACTTGAAGCTCAGCAGGTAGAGTAGAAGGCCCAGCAGGAGGAGGTGCCAGTAGTATTGGGTATGGGACCCTGGGGTCCTTCTGTAATATATATACAGAGTGACAGGTGTATGGGATTAGGACCTATGGACATGTTGGGACAAAAGGAGAACGATGAGGGGGGTTATTGGTGGGTGGGAAGGAATACTGGAACATGGAAGAGAAGGACATCTATGGCTATGGTAAGATTTTACACAACTATTCTATGTCTTTCTAATCCTATGTTGCGGTATTCTTGTTGTGGGAGAGTACCACAGCTTAGATGGAAGAAAGGGTGATGGCTGCAGAAGATGATTCTACAAAGCCCTGTAGGATTGCCCTGGCGAATCCTGCACGTGCTCTAGAGACCTGGTCTAACTTGCAGTGTTTGATGAAAGTGTGGATAGTGGACCATGTAGCTGCTTCCATAATGGAAGATGTGACCAGACCTTTTAGGAAAGCCTTGAATGCAGCCACTGCCCTGGTGGAATGGGCATTTACTCCCACTGGAAGATTTTTCCCATGGTCAAAGACAGATGGCTTTCCTGATCCAAAATGCAATGGTTTGTTTGGAGACTGCCTTGCCCAATGCTCTGGGATGGAAGGAAACAAAGAGTTGTTTTGATTTCCTAATGGATTTAGTTTTGTCCAGATAAAATCTTAGTTGTCTGTGTACACCCACGGATTGAAGTATCCTCTCCCCTTCATTGGTGGGAAAGAAGGTGGGAAGGAGGATAGTTTGGTTTAATGATATATCTTTGACCACCATGGGCATAAAAAGGAGGGGTTAGTTCTCAAGGTCTTTGTGGAATGTAGCATGGGGGGGGCAAGCCATTAAGGCTTGTAGCTCTGAAACCCTTCTGGCTGAGGTTATAGCCACTAGTAGAAGTGTTTTCCATGTACACATCTGAAGGGAAGCTGTCCCACCAGGTTTGAATGGGTGTTGGATAAGCATTTCCAGGATGAAGTTACGGTTCCATGGCAGAAGGATAGGCTTTTTGGAGGTCTAATGTGTAACACCCCTTTAAGGAAGAGTTTTACATTAAGCCTGGCTAGCAAGAGAGGGTCTGAAGTAGGCTGATATTGCAGAAAGATGTACTTTCACTGAAGAATAGAAGAGTCTACTTTTTATCAGTTGACACACACAAGTAATAACTTGGGGGGATACGCAATGCAAGGGTCCATTCCCTTGTCTAGACACCATTTAGTAAATCTTTCCCATTTAGCTAGGTATGATTTTCTTGTTGTAGGTTTCCTGGCCTCCCTCAGAACTGAAAGCACGTCCTCTGAGTAATGGTGTCTGAATGGGATCAAAAGTTTATCACCCACAGTGTCATAGATAACATCTGCAAATGTGGGTGGATGAGAGTTCCCTTTTCTTGTGTCAGAAGGTCCACCTTGTAGGGTATCTTGTAGTGACTGCCCTTGGCTAGATTGTGAAGTAGGGGGAAGCGGTGCTGCCTTGGCCAGTAGGGAGTCATTAACAAGATTTTCGGTTCGTCTCTCCTGATTTTCAGAAGGACTTTCTGAATCAGTGGGAAGGAGTGAAAGGCATAAAGAAACTTCCCCTTCCCAGGAGATGTTGAAAGCATCGACCCTCCAAGCTAGAGGGGAGTAGGTCTTTGAGCAGAAGGTCTGCACCTGCCTGTTCTCGAGGGGGGGGGGGAAGACATGTCTATTTGAGGAGTGCCCCACCAGTGGACAATGTCTAAGACCACCGTCCTGTCCAACATCCATTCGTGTTGTGGAGAGGATGTCTGCTTAGAAGATCTGCTTGACGGGAATGTAGGTTGCCTGCAGGGACAAGTTGTCACAAAAGGCTAGATCCCATATCAGCAGGGTTAGTCTGCATAGCTGATATGCCTTTGTCCCTCCCTGTTTGTTGAGGTACCGCATTACAGTGGTGTTGTAAGTTACTATTTGAAGGACCCCTGGTAGAAGCAGAGGGGTAAAGATTTTTAGAGCTGTCATTTCCCTCACATTGATGCGTTTGGCCCTCAAGGAAGGGTGCTAGGTTGCTTGAACCCTGTAAGATGCCAATGTGGCTCCCCACGCTGAATCTGAGGCATCTGTATGCATTACCTGGGTTGGGAGGGTGGGCTGTAGTGGAAGGCTCGGGTTTTGCTGGACTTGTCGGAGCCACCAGCTGATCTCTTTCTTTAGACAGGGAATTAGGGGAATTCTTGCTCCAAGTGATTCTGGTGCTGGGACCAAATGTTTTTCAGGTACCAATGTAGTTTGCGCATATGCATTCTGGCCAGTGGGAGCATAGGGATGGTTGCTCCCATTAAGCCGAGGAGTTGCAGGAATTGCCTTGCAGTTACTACCTGTGTCTGTAGCAGCTCTTTGAAGTGGAAGTTCAGGGAGTGGACCTTGTCTTGTTGGAAGAAAAGCCTTCATTCTGTCTGTTCAGATTCTGCAACCCAGAAAAATTTTGGCCTATTCTGGGTTCAAGGAAGACTTTGGAAGGTTGAGGGTGAACCCTAGATTTAGTAAATGGAACATGGTGAAGTGCAAATAATTTGAGATAGTATCTTTGCACTCTGCCAGTATTAGGATGTTGTCCAGATAGGGGTAAATCTGAATTCCCTGAGTTCTGCAAAAAGCAATGGCCGAGGCCAGGCATTCTGTGAAGACTCAGGGGGTAGTGGACAAACCAAAGGGCAACACAGTACTTTGGAAATGAGAGGAAGGCCCAGAGAAATGCAGAAATTTTCTCTGGGAAGGTCTGATGGGTATGTGTAAGTAGGCCTCCTTTAGGTCCAAGGTCGTCATGAAGGTCTTGGCTGGTATGAGTGGAAGCAGAGTTGGAAGAGACAGCATTTTGAAGGTGGGCACCTGAAGGTAAAGATTTAAAAAGGAGAGGTCTAAGATGGGTCTCCATGGGCCGTCTTTTCTGGAAACCAGGAACTGATGGGAGTAGAAACCTTTTCCTTCCTGCCCTGAGGGAACTGGTTTTATGGTACCCAGCTTCAGAAAGTCTGTCACAACCTGTGGAAGGAGATGATGTTGGTTTTTGGCAGAGAAAGGGATGCATCTCATGGGTGGTTTCACTTTCCAGGAGAGGAAATATCCGTTTTGTATTATGGATAGTACCCATTTGTCTGAGGTTATTGTTTCCCAGAAGCGCAGGCAGTGGGAGAGGTGGACTGAGAGTGGTAGGGGGGCAAGGCAGTCACGCATTGTTGGAGCCTCCTCTGTCCTGAAAAGGTTGTCTAGATTGGGGATGCAGGGCAGCAGGTCTGGAAGTGGTGGATCTTCTTGCACCTCTTCTAGATCTGGAAGAGGAAGTATCCACCTGGGTTGGGTTTTGCCTCACAAAGGTGGCTTTAGCTGGATAGTTTCTGTAGTACTTGGGAATACGGAACACCAATAAATGTTTTACGTCATGCAATTCTTTACTTTTTACTTGCAGATTCTCAAAAAGATTGGAAGACTGTTTTCCAAAAAGGAAATTGTGGTCTGATGGCATCCAAGATCTTTGACTTAAAAGTCTTCTGGAAGACTTTACAGTCTTAGCCAGGAGTATCTCCTGAGAACTGAAGCAGATGCTGCAGATACAGCAGATGCTTCTGCAGCATCATAGCTGCATCTAATAGATTCTGGCTACTTGTGTAGCCAGAGAAAAGTTTGGAGGAGATGTCAGCCTTGGTGGGGCAGTGAGGGACAGTGGCCAGCATGGAAGAGGCTTGAGAGACGAAGTCCACAGCATATTTAGTCATATGCGTCTGATAGTTAATGGCTCTGAAAGTCAAAGTGGAAGAGGTATAGACCTTCTTAGCAATCTAATCCATAGATTTGCTGTCTTTATCTGTGGGTAGGAGTGAGGCGGAAGGAGGGAGTCTGGATTGCTTATCAGGATAGGTGACAATCACTGCTGGGTCTGCTAAGGGTGGTTTGATTAAGAATTTCTGCTTGTCAGGCACCTTGTAAAAATGATCTGGTCGCTTTGGAAAGGTGGCTGTGAGTCTCGAGTCTTAAATGCAGAGTTAAAGGCATCCAGGTATGCAAGCAGAACTGGTGGAACAGCAGAAAGGGAGGGGGATTCTACTTGAAGAAGCTCAAAATACTTATTCTGGGTATCAAACATTTGTAAGGTATCCCATTTGAAGTAATCTTTCATCTTGGTGATAGTCTCACCAAATGTGATATCCTCAGGGGGTGAATCTCCCTCTATAGATTCCTCATCAGGTGGATAATACTCCTGGGGTGAAGCAATTTGGGAGGTGTAAGATATCGAGTCCTCAGAGTAGGAAAAGGATGTATCATGCTCTTCTTCTCTTACCTGAGAAGTCCAGGGGGGGGGGGGAGGCTGAAGCGGGCATAGGGCTGAGCAAAGATAGAGCACTGGAAGATGAGGCTGAAGGCCTATGGGCCATAAAGGCCTGCATCAGGAAAGAAGTGAAGGACTGCCAGTCAGGTAGGCCTTCTGCAGTAGGAGAGGTATGCTTGGTTTTGTTTTTTTTTTTTTTTTTTGCTGGGGTAGACGTTGGGGCAGGCCTGGAATCAGGTCTGATATGGACCATATTCGAAGGTGGGATCCCAGTCGGAGACTCCACAGATTCTGGTTCCCCTCAACGGTAGTCAGGGTCTGGGTTGGCTCTGGGGGATGTGCTGGACATCGATTGAGCAACGGGGCTGGTTTTCTAAATAGAGGTCAAGCGCGGCCAGATAGCTGAGTAGGGTCTTCAGCACAAATGATTGACAAATGGAGCAAGCGGTATGGTCATGCTCTCAGCCGAAGCAAGAAACACACGGATCACGAATGTCTTTATGGGCACCCGCATTGACATTTACCCTTTTTGCCTGACATTGGCTATAGATTGCTACAACAAACCAAGCCTAAGCAATAACAATCAGATATGAAGAAAAAAAAAAACAACAGGATACTTAGCTTTACTGAGACGTCTGATGTGAAGGAGCGAACATACGATGCGTCAGTCATCTGCGGCTGAAAAGTTCTGAGGATTGTGCATGCAGACATCACATTTAAGGCCCCTGGTTTATGGCCCTACGTGTGACGTCCCACGCAGCTGGAAGGACCTGGAAAAACCAACAAGTGGTCTAAGGAACAACAAATGGCCACTGCAGACTCACCCACCTGCAGCTGAGGCACTATATGTGCCCATGGTGTAGGCAAGGGCTCCTATTCTGTTTTTTCCTTTTTAGGTACAGCAAGAGAAAAAAACGCAAGACTGGTGTAATAATCCATGCTGTAGCAGAAGAAGAAGCCTGATTGCTGAGAAGTGTTCGTAATCTGTATAAACACACACACATACTTCCCCACACAATACCTCAGAAAATTAAAAAGTAGAAGCATAAACAGTACATAAAAAAACCTGTCAAAAGTCTCAAGTCTCTTTCACAGAAAATGCACTTAGAGAAAACAAGAAATGGAGGTAAGCTGCCATGAAATGTACACAATCATGAAACAAAATAAATTTCTAGCCCTGATGCATACTTCCCAGTGGTTAAATATAACACCTTCAAGAAAAATTTCTCAAGCAAATACAGGTAATTTGTCAGAAAGTATACACAAGCACCAACGCATTCAAACTGTGAAGTACATAAAAACATTTCTCAATCTTAAAATCCTTACATTTCAGTTAAAATACCTCACAAGCAGCACATTTGTCTCACAAAAACAGCCCCAGTATTCAAAGAATAAGTTTCTTTCTAAAAATAGCAGTTTCTGCCAAAAAAAAAAAAAATATTTTATATATATATATATATATATATATATATATATATATATATATATATATATATATATATATATATATATAGTTATGTCACCATAACTCTGCATTTGTGTTTTCCGTTTTCATCCTTCCTCAACTGATGTGTCGCAGATCCGACATTGGATCTGTCCTTGACTGCATTAATAGACTTTAGGCTCCACGGCTAGAGCTCCTCTCCTTATCCATAATCCCTCTCTTCTCCTTCGTTACCTCAAATGGAGTTTGCCCTCTATGCAGTTAATTGCAACATGACAAAAGAAAATCAGCTACTAACAACCCCTGAGGCAAAAACAGTTATTACTAAGAAGTGTAAAAGGAGAAGAAACAAGAGATAATTCTGGACCCCACACAGCAAGAACATTAAGAAATCTCTCTCAGGCCATACTAGAGGACAATCAAAACTAAGGGCGATTGGAGGGTGGGAAGGTGAATTAGTCCGAAAACAGACAACACAGATGAGAAATTATGGTGAATACATAATTCTTTTTAATTCGTTCCTCATTGGATAAGACAGAGTCCCCAGCTACAATGCTCTTGGGTGGTCGTCAAGGAAGGATATTCCAGAGTCAAACGCTGCTCTACTCTAAGAAAAGATGTCTCAACTTGTTATGAGCTATAAAGGTATGAACAATGGATCATGTAGTGGCTGCAAAGATGTCACCTATGAACACTTTGGACCAAAAAGCAAAGGATGCGGCCATAGCCCCAGTAGAGTAAAGCTTTAGCATATTTGGATAATAACAGTCCTTTACTCTCATAAACAAGGACAATGTAATTAGTGACTCATCTGGCTACTGTCATTTTTGGCACAGCTTTCTCCAATTTAGCCTTAGAAAAGGAGAAAAACAATTGTTTTGACGTTATTTGGTTCTATGAATGTAAAATAATTTCTACTTGCTCTTATAAACAAATCTTCCTGGTAGGGGTTTTTTGGGATGACATAAGAATGTGGCGAACAGCGGAAGAAAGCCTGGAGGTTCTAACCATTACTGGAAGTTGAAAAGCAGCTTGAGAGAGTGCAAGTCTGTGAGCGGCAAGCCAGACTGGTGAGATAGAAGGTCCTGAGTAGGATCCATCACTCAGGAGGGGAAACTAGGTGAGGCCAAATGAAGAGAAACCACACTTGGTGAGGCCAGAAGGGAGTAATGAGGATAACCCTGGTCTTCCACTGTAATGCTTTCTAAATAAAACTTGAGGATGAGAGGAACTGGAGAGAAGGTATACAGTACACCAGAGGGTCAATCGTGAACTAGAGAGGCTCCCTGTGACTCCCCCTCTGGGGGAATCAGGGGAAAGAACCTGCTGCACTTGGTATTGAGAGGTGAAGCAAAGGGACTGTAACATGGTTGACCCCATCAAACAAAATATTTCCGCCACTGATTGATTGAGAGACAACACACGAGGGAGTACCTGTCCAGTCTGTCTGTTAGCACGCTGGTTTTCCCCAGAATATGCACTGCCAAGAGAAAGCTACTGGAGGAGATTGCTCAATGTCAAACTCTCACTGCCTTCCGTCATAATGGGTAAGACTGGGTTCCCCATTTGTTGATGTACCAGATTACAGACATGTTGTCCATATGAATAGCAATTATCCCTAGATGGAGAACATCTTGAAATACCTGCAACACAAGTAGGACTGCTCTCACTTCTATGATACCGATATGAAGACTGGCCTTTGTCTGGACCATGCACCTTGGACTGTACTTGCCAAGTAATGCCCCTAACCCTATTTGGGAGGCATTCATAGTCACTGTGGCCTTGTGTGCAGTCACAGAGAAAGGGTGGCCCAGAAAGGTATGTTCTGCATGAACCCACAATGCTATGTGATGCCTGCAGATGTTCGTGATTTGAATTAGTGCCATCAGTGCATGGTGTCTTATAAACCACTGTACCACTAGAGTCCACTGTAGTGCCCTGATGTGAAAGCTACTGAAGATGCCATTAAACCCAGTAATTGTAAGATTAATTTGGGTGGAGGTGAATGAAGAGAAAGAATTGTAAAGCTTGCTTTTACAAAGTAGCCACTCTTGTCTGAGGTAGCGCTCTACTTGTGTTTCGAGTGTCTAGACTGGCACCAGTGAACTCCAGACTTTAAATCAGGCACAGGTGCAACTTGGTGTATTTTACAGTAATTCCTAGCTGGAGGCATAGGTGGAGCAAGTAGTCTCTGACCTGAATTAGTAGATGCCTGATGGAGGCAGATAGGAGCCAGTCATCTACATAAGGAAACACTCGGAATCTGCGCAGTCTCAGCAACCACTCCCATACACTTTGTGAACACCCTGGCGGCTGTGGTAAGACCAAAGGGCAGTGCTCTGAAATCGAAGTGACTGGCTCCCAGATGGAAGTGTAGAGATCTGCTAGAGTGCCTGTGTATTTTGAAGTGACAGTATGCATCCTGAAGGTGTATGAAGCACATCCAATCATCCTTTCATAACAGTGGCAGGAGTGTTTCATGAACTGGTTTAGATTGCTGAAATCCAGAATTGGTCTCAAGTCCCCTGGTCTTCTTTGGCACTAAAAAGAAACCCAAATAGATTCCAGATCCTTGTTGGTCTGGTGGGACCGGCAGATAACTAATTTCTCTAGCAGCTTTTATATTTCTATAGTTGCCACTTCCTCTGACTGAGTGATATGTCCTTCAAAGCCCCTGGGCCAGAGGATAATACAGCCCAATCCGCAGAATCCTTTACAAATGCATTCTATGAGCACCTGCAAGAATGCATGGATCGTGCTATCCCAAATAAAACCAAGACTTACTCCTCCAAAAAAACAGGAGACCGGTCTGGTGGACCCCAGCCATAAATAAGCTATACAACAGAAGGAGGAAGCTACTACATGACAGAGCAAAATCCCAAAAAGGGAAAGCATCTCTGATCAGTATTAGCAAGAAACTTCGATCCCTCATAAAATCATCAAAGGCCAGTTTCGAAAGAAAAATTGCCCTAGACACTAAAGATAATCACAAGGCCTTCATTTGTTATGTCAAGAACATGGGCGGAAACTCCCAGATATGCTCTGAATTGTTGCATAACGATACAAAACATACCGAACCTACAGACATAGCCAACATCCTTGCAGACAGATTCAGCACAAACTCTCCCCCCCCTTCCCCCCCAAAAGGAGCAAATGCCTATCCCAACTGAATGTAACCTCCCTGACATCACAGATGCACAGGTGAAAGCTGCCCTCTCCAAAGCAAAAAACACAGCATCTATGGGACCGGACGGTGTCCCAGCCTGTGTCTTACACGAGCTTCAAGAAGAACTGAACCCTCACACTAAGTCACTGTTAAAACTTAGCCTTACTACAGGATATGTACCCAAAGAATGGCGTACTGCTACAGTGGTCCCACTCCACAAAGGTGGTGCCACAACGGACCCCGGAAACTATCGCCCCATAAGCCTGACTAGTCTGGTCTGTAAAGCTATGGAGCATATTATCATGGAACTCATAAACAAAGACATTGGGAGCCTCCAGACACTGGACCCTACCCAATTCGGCTTTGTTAAGGGCAGATCTTGCCTCTTAAACCTAGTTGATTTCTTTGAAACAGTTACCAAAGCCATAGATGAGGGCAAGGTAGTCCACACAGCCTACCTGGACCTCGCAAAAGCCTTCGACACAATACTCCACTTGGGCATCATAAATAAGCTTACCAGCTTAAATATCAACCCCTATATCACAAGATGGGTTGCAAACTGGCTCAGAGATAGAACCCACATGATCAGAATCGCAGGTGCCATGTCCGAATCCAAACCAGTTACAAGTGGCGTCCCACAGGGCTCAGTTCTGGGACCTCTCTTGTTCAGTATATACTTCTCTGAGGTTCAGGCTAACACGGTGGGGTTATGGCTGACAAAGTTCGCAGATGACTGCAAACTGGGGGCCATAATCGAATCTCCAGCTGACACAAGCATCCTCCAAAAGGGTCTCACAGAGACGGATGCTTGGTGCCAGAGCCACGGCCTCAAGCTAAATGCTAAAAAGTGCATAGTCATCACCTTTGGGAAAAACAAGGTGCCCACAAATTACCACATAGGTGGTAATCCATTCAGTACGGAAGAAGTAATTAGAGATTTGGGGACCAACGTAGATAGTAATCTCGCCTTTGATAATCACGTTGCCAAAGTGGTTAGAAAGACCTTCTATATAGCCCACCTTATCATGAAAGGGTTCGCATCTAGATCAAGAGATGTCATTGTGCCCCTCTACTCATCACTCGTCAGGCCCATAATTGAATACAATGCCCCTTTTGGGATGTACCTTACCCGACACCTGCAGCAACTGGAGAGACCCCAAAAGTACCTCACCAAAAGGATCATGGGCTACAAACAGATGTCCTATGCAGCTCGACTAAAGAAACTCCAGCTCTACTCAGTTGCTTACCGCCTACTCAGAGGCGATCTATGCCTGACGTACAAAGCCATGTCAAACCCAGAATTAATGGACATGCTCCACCTCAAAAAATCCAAGTCCCTTAGAGATACACGCTCCAGGGACCTAAACCCTCAGCACAAAAATAAATAGGACATGCTGGAGGGACAGATTAATTTCCCAGAGGCTCTCCTCACTCTGGAACAGAATTCCAATTCATGTTAGACATAGCCCCTCGCTCACCCTCTTCAAGCGAAATCTTTACGCGTGGATGGGAAATCGCAAATTCACCCCTGGGATCTCTTCTTGTGTCCCTGCTAGACAGAGGCACAGTAAACTAATCTTAAAAGGGTATCTTCTGTGACCTACTTTACAGAGGCACAGTAGGCTAATCTAATAGGGAGGCGGAAGCCAAATACACTCTAGCTAGGCTTATAAATGCCTTAGGGCAGATAGCCTAGTATCTACCTATGAACCTATGAATTTTTCTGTTGTGTCTTGGAGGTAGAAGAGAAAATGGTAGTAATAACCTCTGGATATTATACTCTGTATCCAAGAATCTTTGATAATGGCTACCCAGGCTTGCGGGTGCAGGCATAGGCATCCTCTGACTACCTTCAAAGTACAGCAGTTGGGTAACCCCTTCAGGGATGTTGGAAGGGCCTCTCTGAGAATGAATCTCTAAAGCTCAGATGCTGCGGGCCACCTCTGCCTTGAGGATGGCATCTTCCATTAGTGTTCCCCCCTCTGCTGTGAGGGAACTTTTCTCCACTGGAGTCTTGAAAAGAACTTTGCGTCTTTATGAACCGCATTTTTCTGCCACATCTTTGGTTTCTCAAAAAGTTCCTTTGAGGAGTACAAAAATAGATTCCCATAGCAAAGTCTTCTCATCTTGTTCGCTCCTTAACCTTTGACCCCAACATCAAAAGGTGCACTGATGAACGAAGACTTAAAAGGCTCTGAAAAATCACACAGCCGTATCCAGGCGATCCTTTTAACAGTTATTCCTGAACCAGCTGATCTAGCAGCTCCTTCTTAGGCACGCAAAATAAATCTCATGGAAGCACAGAATAAAGACTGGAGAGGCAACAGTTGCGAAGAATTCGTCTTTGTCTTCCTCAGACATGGACCCCAAGAGGATATTACAAAATTGTTTAATGAATTCCCTCTGAAATTTTCTCATGTGCCAGTTAATTCAGAGACCTGAGGGCAAAGGTTGCTGATGTATAGATACATTTCTCAAATCTGTCCAATGCCCTAGATTCCCTGTTAGGGGGCTGGACAGTAGAGCTTTGTTCTGCAAGTTCTTTCTTGATGGCTGCTGCAATCACCATAGCATTCACAGGGGGGACCCTTGCTCTAGTGAACCCTATCTTTAGGTGCAAAAATATACCTGCCAGGGAATTTGGGGATGGGCTCAGTGATATCTGGACCTTTCTAAGCAAGGTGGGAGGTCTCCAGTCTCATCTGACATATGACTTGGGTAGTCCCCTTGGCAGACCAAAAGCCTCAAGGAACACTGACTCCTCCTGGGAAGGGGGGTCATAAGACCAACCACCATTCTGTCTCAAAAGTGCAAGTATTTCCCTGAATGAAACTACCTCAAGGGGTGACCTGGGGGACCCTTCCCCCTCATCAAACTCAGTGTCTTCAGTTAACGACTTTTGGGGAGACTGTGTGTCTCCTCTTACACGTCCACTTCAGAGGGGGCTCTGGTGGGAGGTGCCAGAGAGGACTGGGAAGTGGCAGTACAGTCCTGAATGAGGACTGCCTTGAGACTTGACCAAACTGGCTGTCCTGATGGGTCAGGATGAAAAGACTAGCTTCCACACAAGACAGATGAGCATGGGGTCGACCTTAGGGAGGGCAAGGAAGTCTTTCCCACAGAAGTGGAGAAAGCTTTCTGCACTACTTTGAAAGCTGAAGTCATGGTAGAGCCAAGTCTTGAACTCGCCAGATCCATAAAAGCCTGTGTAGGACGAATGCCTTTCAAAATCAACTTACTCTGTCTCTCGACCTGGGTCCGGTATTTAAAAGTGGCACACATTTCACATTCCACATTAAAGCATCCTGGACCAAAGGAGTAAATACATTCTGAATTGCTGTCAGAATTAGGAATTTTGTGCCTGCAAGCAGAGCACTTTTTAAAACCCGTAGGCTTCTCAGACATTTTAATAAAGGAAGACAAATAGCTAAACAGGGAAAATACCAACAGTGGTATAAAGGAGGAGTACCCAAAGGTAGAAGAGGGAAGTGTCACCCATGGTAATAAGAAATGCCACGGAGGTAACAAGAGAACCGGTAAAGGCTGAAAGTCCAACAAAAAACACTACCTGAATAAATTCTATAAAAAGTTATTTAAATCTATCTATATAACCCTTTTTAAGAGAAGAATGAAGGAAAAGAATAAAGAAGATATCCAACTGACTAGAAAGTACTGGAAAAAAATAATTTTTCTCCCGCACTTGAGCTAACAGTGACCACATCTTATCACTGAAGTGGCAAATAAGATCTGATGTAACTAAAGAGAACCGAGGGATTGTGAGTAAGGGGAGGAGCTCAAAGTCTATCAGAGTGGTAGAAGACAGATCCATGGTTGGATCTCAGAGGCATCAGTTCATGAATGGATGAAAAAGACATCAGCTCTTCTGATATTAATAAAATTGCTGGTATTTCTCAGAAAATAAAAAAATACCTGTGTGCAAGGTATCCTCTATGGTGATGTATCCGCCACAAATGAAGCATGTAGTCAAATGATGTCCTTGCAAAGCCTCAGAGCTCCTTTCCCTTGCAGCTTTAAGAAAGCACTGAAGTTGTCTACACTGACTGCAGATTTCCCTCCAGAGGGTTAACCAATCTGCAGTCAGAATGTAGGTGTGGAAGGGAACAACAGCTTTTTAAAGACTGGCTGGTTGGTATACCCTGGGCAGAATACAACCCAAAAGCCAAACGTTACTGCAGCAGTAAGAATGATGGACATATATTTTATGACTGGAACAGGGAAAAAAAAAATAAATAAATAAGCAATGTGAAGAATGCAATGGAATTCAACGTGGTGAACAAAGAGTGAGCCCTAGAATTTGCTACATCTAAATAATCAGACTTGTTAAGAGTACGGATAAGAAAATTCTGGGCTGATCTCACAACTGGCTAATTATTTGCCAGTCTAAGAAGATGAAATGCTTACGGTAGAGGTTATGAACTGCATGCAGATGTTAGTGAAGAAATACAGAGAGAAAAAATATCAATCTGAATGAGAAATTTGAATTTGTATTAACTAAGTTGAAAAAGAAGGGAAGCAAGTTGATATAAAAGATGCAACTGGCAGAAAAAAATGAAATAATTTGAATCCCTGAAAAGGTAAAGTTTGTGTGGGCTTACAGAGCACACCAGGCACTAACAGGAATAAGCAAATGTCGTGTACTCTGGTAAGGCATGAGACTTGTAGCCTTAAGGAACAAATCCTGTCTTTTGTAGAGATAAAGGGAAATGTGTATGGTGGGTGAAGAGAGGACCTTATGAGAAAGTAATTAATGTTTACTTATGAGGAAAAAAAGTGCAGTTTCTGAGCTAGATGTTCAGCTGAATTATGTACAGTCTTTCAAGCAGTTTCTCCGACTGATTATAAAGCATTTACTGATGTGTAAAAAGTTGTGCAAGTTATTTGAGAGTATGATCCACAAAGAAGGGAGTGAATGAGTGAAAATGGAAAGTTACAGAAAGTGAAAGATCAGAAAGATATGAGTAGCTGTGGTTAGCAATTCTGAATAAGTTAAAACAGCTTAGGAGATCACTGCATAAGGAGGACTTGGGGACTTTTGGAGCATATATGCTGCAGAAGCATAACACTGTGTGCAGTATGACAAAGTGTCAGCCAGGTAACCAAACAGTAAGTGAATATGTGACTTAATATATTCAAGGAACTATTTTACTTATCTTTTTGGGGAAGTGGACTTAAGTAGATAATAGTAAGACTTTTACTTGCTTGTTACGTTTAACCAAAACCCATCTGCTTTTCAAGATGGATGGTGTTTGTTTTGCCGGTACTTTTCCGTTATCGGGGCAACACACTTTTTCTCATTCTGTACGGTTCTGACTGCTGTAATCATTCGCAAAAATGCCATGCATAATGATTGTCCCTGACTGGTTGACGTAGATACTACAGGGTGTAGCTGGTGGAAGGGGGTGCCTGACAGATGTGAGTGGGACTTAAAGTGCTACATGCTCTGTCCCTTTTTAAAATTTCATAGGCATTTACCATTTTGGGTTGTCATTTAGTAACACAAAAGAAAAGCAGCTGTCCAACTTGTTGGTTCTCACCCTTAAGCAAATTTGAGGTGATAGGCTTGCGGGTTGTCTGCTCTGTGTTTGGGCCCTCACCAGGGTTATTTTCTTGTTTTGGTAACATGCTGCTGTACATCTAGAGCAGTTGTAGCTGTCTATATCTCTGTCATCCTTCCATCCATGGTTATAAAGGCCTGTTTGTTAGCCTGTGTTCAAAGTTCCTCTAACATTACATATTTATTCAGAGTTCAGTTAGCTACCTCAGGTTCTCTATTTTTTTTTCTTCCCATAACCTTTCTGATGAGTTTGTTTCAACAGTGCATACGGTCACCTAGTTTTTTTTTTTTTAGTTCTTTTTAGGACACTGTTAAAAAACAATTGGCATGAAAACAGAATGCTGCATTCTCTACTGTTAAAAGAGCATGCCACTGTTTAATATATTGCATTCTGTCAAAATACACATCTGTCAGATGCCAATCCTCATGCTTGTTTGAGTGAGTGTGATTGTAATCAATCCACAACTCTTCTTTCCCATTATTGCACATAGGGTCGGGGTGTCACTTCAACACCGGCAATCGTCTAGAGCAAAGGTTTATTCTGGAGGATGGCTACCCTTGTGCGCTATTTCATCCACAATGCACACTTGCACCCAGTGACAACATATAAAGCAACCATTTTCTCATCTTGAACAACATAATGGGGGAGCAAGGGAAGTAAACTTTTTGTTTAAAAATCAGCGTCAGCAGTGTGATGTTTGCAATCGCGGGATAACATTCCAAATGCTGAATACAGCTGTTGCCCCAATAACGGAAAAGTACCGTTTTGCCTAGTGGATAGCTGAAGGTAGCTTTTGTCTCCTCTTGAGATGGACTGTATTCAGACATAATGTGAGCCAACTGTTTGAACAACATGGCAAGAGGAAGCTCTCAAAGGATATGATTACTTGATCAGTAAGTTTTACACAAAGTGAAAATTATTACAAAGACCTGTTGTATTACATCAGAATTTCAAGCAAAATGAGCCATTACAGCTGAAATACCTGATTTAACACTGGAGCAGTTCTGGACATCTTAGTATTGGGGAAGTTGAGTGTACTGAATCGCCTGGCATGTTTTATTAGTTATAAAAAACAAGAATGAATACAAACAAAAGGTTTAATGTTTAGCTCTTCCATCTAACATGTAACATTCTTGTTCAGAACAAGCACATTAGGAAAATGAACCACATACAAATTTGTTAATAATAAAAGTATTTAAAATAATTGAAACTGAAATATTTTCAGCCTCAATGTTTTACAACCAACTCTTATCTGCCTATTTTACAGCCTTTGGAAAAACAAGTTATATTTATAACAACATTTAATCCTGGGCATTTATCTGCTTGTAAGTGTAATTGCCACCTGGATTCCCTTTCTTCTAACTTGTTTAAACAACTTCTCTTTGATCCTCTAACTCATGATCCACCACAAAAAAACTTTCTAAAACTATTAAAATTTATAGAATGTTTAAAAAGAGCATTATTTTTGTTTTTTTATTTTAATTGCATATTTTATCAGCTATCATTTTTGACAAAACAGTACTTGTCACACCTACAAAGAATGCTTCACGTGTAAAGCAAAGTGCCACATAATCTAGTCTCTTAGATTTACACATATAATGTGAGTTAGCACCTACAGTTCTGTTTATGCCATGGATATTAATGTATGGGCCTTTGCAAACATTTCTGTATATAAGGAATTCCCCACAATTATTAGTCACTTTTGACTCATCAGTAAAAGGCAATGGTACTACTGTACTAGGATGTTCAAATAAACAATTCAAAGTGGTAACCCCTTTAAACACAAAATGTGGTTTGTCACCCACCATGGTAAAACCCTGGTTGCCAGATATAATTTTCCAGTTCCTACGTCTCTCTTTAAAACTGACTTCATCTAAAAATAAAAGACCAACGTTACGTACTTACGATAATGATAGATCTTATGCTATCCTAACTCGGATCTGGCATCGGCATCTTCAAACCTTGGGATCCAGTGCTCCGGCTTCTCCCCTACCAATAATTCCCTCAACACTGTCAAATTACCGCAGATTGAGTTTGCCCCATGTAAGAATATATGTAATTAGTAATAAAATTATGGTTAGATAAAAGATATTCCAACAGAAAGGAAGAGGATGCCAAGTGGATGGTAAGGTAACTAACTTGTTGAGGATATAATCAAGTAGGCTTCCAAAGGTGACCTGTTCTCCAAGAAGCTGTGGGTGACAATTTGGAAGGGGGACAGTAGGAGGGATGTTGAACCAAACGGCAACAGGACGACATGGATCTATTGTTATCTTAAGTACATAACTTTTGTATCCAATGTTGTCCATTTCAGTCTGATTCAACCTCTGCGGCAGAATCTCTAGCTACATAATTTCCTGGGTGAAATCAATGAAAGCTGTTCTCAAGTACAGCAGAACCAAAGGAGGAATAAGCTCTAGAATGTACATCCAGTTTATAGTGAGTCACAAAGGTATGCACTGTAGACCAGGGTAGCAGCTGTATAAATCTCATCAAACAGAAAGTGACAGTGAAAAACTGCATAAGTTGCCACTGCTCTTGTGGAATGAGCTGTCAGTTTTTTAGACAGGTGTATACCCAACTTTTCATAAACAAAAGATATACAGCTTGACAGCCATCATGAAAAGGTGATTTTGGAGACTCCATGACCCAGCTTAGATTTAAAAATGCAATGAATAATTTGTCTAATTTTCTTAAGTTCTTAGTTCTATGCAAATAAATTCTGAGTTGTTCATGAACGTCAAGTAAAAGTAATGCATACTCTCCTTTATTAGAAAATGTTGGTGAAAATACAGGCAAACCGATTATCTGATTTATGTTGGACTCGGATGCAACCTTAGGAACGAATGAATGACTGGTTTGGTTTTAGAAAAACCAAACCAAAGTGGTTTACACAAAAGAGCCTGAAGCTCTGAAATCCTCTTAGCAGAAGTGATTCCCACCAAAAAGATAATTTTCCATGTCGAGAACTTATGACCCACTGAAGCTGCTGGTTCAAAGGAAGACTATGTGAGAGCCTGAAGCATCACTGTGATGTCCCATGGAGCGACAGGATCTCAAATTGGAGGAAGAAAGGATCCCTTAAGGAAAGTCGTACACACCTATAACAAAGCTGTAGGAGTCTCGTTATGTCCTATGTGAAAACTGAAAATGGCTACCAGTTGAACTTTGTTAAACTAGAACCTTTTTGGAATAATTCAGACAAGAATTCTAAAACAGAAGTAAGGTGAGCTGAGAAAGGGTCCAAACCTTTCCCCGTACCTTTTCCATTTGCTTTGATGCTCTGTAAAACAGAGAGGATATGAACAATATTTTCTGTAAACCTGGCATTCCTGGCAAATGTTAGAACTGGAGTAACAAGGCGGTTAATTTCAGGGATTCTAGGTATAGAACAGGGAGCCTGGAAGGATTAGAGATCAAATCCAGCCTGTGAGCCAGAGTCCACTGTGGACTGAACAGCTGAGACCAAAGATATGGGAACCAAACCTGTCAAGGTCAATATGGGGCAATGAGGACCACCTTGGCTTTGACTCTCCTGGCTTTCTGAATGAATTTCGTAATTAGAAAAAATGGAGGGAATGCATAAAGATGTCCTGGGACCAAATGTAGATCAGTACACTTGTCAGTATTTGAACCTCTGGAAGGATCAGGGCAAAATAACTGCTACAGTTGCTGTTTAGGTATGAGGCAAAATGATTACAGCAAGGTTGGCCCAGTGACTGAAAACTTGTATTGCCGCTATCTGACTGAGGGACTACACATACGGCTGAAGAACAGATCTGCTCAGCTTGTTCGCCAGAACACTGGAAGTCCCTGGTATGTGAGATGCAATTAGAAAGCAACATGAAGACATCGCCCATTGCCACACTATCATGGCTTCTCAGCAACGTGGAAATTACTGAGTTCCTCCCTGCTTGCTGAGATACTACACTACCGCATATCATCTGTCTGTATGGAGATCACACCATTGGGGAAAGAGTCCTGAAAGGCCTGCAATGTTAGGAAGATATGCCCTCAGCTCCAAGACACTAATGTGAAGACTGGCCTCTATCGTCGACCAAGAACCTTGAACAATCTTCTCTTATAAATGCCCCCCAACTCCAGAGGAAAAGCATCCATGGTTACCATGGTTATTAGGAGAATAGTCAAGCCTTCAACAATACAGGGGAGGTCAACCACCAACTGATGTGTTTTCTGCATACTGGTTTGAGGCATACTGGCACATGCTGGGTGTTAAATTGAAATTATCTGCATGTCAGGTATACACCGTCAAGCTGTACATTTGTAATTGCTGACAGATTTATTGAACCAAGCCGACCAAGCACTACTGTGAGAGTTAACATTTTCTTTATAACACAGACAGAATACTATCAGATATACTGCACTTCCTCAGCTGGCTCAGATTACAAAAATGTCCACCACAAAGGTATTCTACAACCACTTTTATAGTTTCAAAACTTTGTTCTTGATGAAAACATTCTTTTCCTGTATTGAAACCTTCTTTGCCTGCATCCTTATTTCAATCTAGAGAAAACCAGTTGTCAACAGGCCGAAACGTTCTTCGAAGATAGGACAGTCTGTAGCTTTTTCTGCTGTGTTAGCCATGCTCATCCAGAGAAAACCAGTTCTCAGCATGCCGAAATGTTTGTTCATTGCTAGGATAGTTGTAACTTTTTTCTGCTGTGTTCACTATTTCCCTTTAGCTTGACTATCTTTTAGGATATTTCAACAAGCCTCTATTGTTAATGCCATTTGTTACAAAAACATTCAGAAATACAACACTTTTTCCTTTACACAAGCACATTCTGTTAATCCAATGCATATTTTGCCACACTATTATAATTAACAGACCTCTGTTACTGTGAAGGAAAAACAGTTCTATATATTTTCTATCAAATACATGTTAGTAGTTATGAGGGAAACCAGTTTATATAATTCTATCAATTCCCCCTTTTTATTTGTAAAACCAAAAAATTTTCAATCAAAATTTAAACCAAACTTTGAATCTTACAGAAAAATCATGCCTCCACTGGTTATGTTACTTTCTTTACCACCTACATTAGTTACAATAGATACCTGCTTGACAGTCTTTTTAATATAGTGGCGCAGCTAGAGTTTGTGCCCCCTGAGGCTGTCTGAGTTTGCTGCCCCTCACAAAATCTTGGTCAAATGGGGTCCTACCATACACAACCTCCCCCCTCCCACAGGCATTCCACTGTCCCATTATTTGGCCATTTCTCCCCATTTACCATAAACACTAATGTGCATACCAGTTTATGGTTTACTTCAACAAAGATTACTTGGATTTCATTTAAAACGTTTACTTTAAATTTTATAGCGCAAGCACTGATATACATCTGCTAAACAAAACAATACAGTCTCACAATGAAAACAGACTTAGAATTAAAACTCTGCCCTTGAAACCCACATTTCAAAGAAAATTTATCTGGCCAGTGGAGGATAATGTTTTCAAATCATAGGCCCTTTGCACACATATTTAGGACCATGCAAACATACGTGTGTTCTTTGATTCACCTTCGTGATTGTATTAAATTATATTCCTTGTATGTACAGCAGACTTGTTATAGTGTTACTAAGGATTCGTAGATTAGTACTAAGCTAACTGCCCTTGCGAGCCATTTTAAGCCTAGCCAATTATCCCTTGTGAGACTCAACTCCTGCACCTTGTGTTTGTAAGGCAAACACCTTAACCATTAGGCCACCCTCCCAACCCCTGTTTTAAATTTGTTTTGAACATTTTTCCAGTAAACAATGAAACAAAATGTATGAATGAATAATGACAAAACTGCTCAAGTCAGAACATTTTCATCATAAAAGTCTACTCAAAGTTCTGTCATTACAATCCACCAGTATCAGTAAATATGCACAATCTCTGCAAAAGTAAAAGTCATCTAAATACTTCCACATTAAAGAGATCTGTAACTAATGAAGAGGTGGGTAGATTCAGCTATGATATTTTCTAATCATATCAACCAATTGGTTAATGATAGTTATAGAACTATAGGTTGTATAAAAATATAAAGTATAGGAAAACAAAAATAATGAAGTCATTGTTTGTTACATTAAACCCAAACTTGAGTATAGAATAAAAATATAGAAACCCTGTAAGAAAACAAGCATGAGTAAATTGGAAAGAGTACAATGGAAATATACCAAGGGTATCCAAGGATGTAAAAATTTAAGTTACTATGAAAGACTAAAATATTTGAACTTTTACAGTACTGCTTACAGATATCTGAGAGGAGATCATATTCAGGTATATAGGGCATTTAGTGACAACTACTTCTGGGAACTTTGGGGTTAACAAAAAGTACTAGAGAATCATCAGACAACATATGCAGAAGATTCTATAGGAATGAGAAGCATACTAATTGGTTCTTTGACAGAGTAGCTGATGCATGGAACAGACTAGCAAATTACATTAAAGTACTCATCATCTTCTTTTGGCTGTTCCCATTAGGGGTCGCCACAGCAGATAGTCTATTTCCATTTCTTCCTGTCCTCTGCATCATGCTCTTTCACACCAACCGCCTGCATGTCCTCTCTCACCACATCCATAAACTTCATCTTAGGCCTTCCTCTTTTCCTCTTACCTGGCAGCTCCATCCTTAGCATCCTTTTCCCAATATACCCAGCATCCCTCCTCAGCACATGTCCAAACCAACGCAATCTCGCCTCTCTTGCTTTGTCTCCAAACTGTCCAACCTGAGCTGACCCTCTAATATACTAATTCCTAATCCTGTCCATCCTAGTCACACCCAGTGCAAATCTTAACATCTTTAACTCTGCCACATCCAGCTCTGATTCCTGCCTTTTCGACAATGCTACCGTCTCCAACCCATATAAAGTACAGTTTTGTACCTACCATAAATGTAGATGTTTGAGTGTATACCCTGCTGCAGTCATCACACTTGGGTTATCCCGCCGTCAGGCGGTCCCACAGTCGGCCCAAATTCCAAAGTCTTGGTCCGGCGTCGGTTGCTGTCACTTCTTCCCTGACGTCAGTGCGCCAGGGGTATATCAGAGGCATCCGACACCATTTTCTTTAGTTTTTCTTGCCCCAGATGTCAGGTGCCCCCCCCCAAATGGTGGTCAGTAGATAGTACCAATAATAAAAAGTGTAGCATAGACAAAATATCCCTCCAGTTATAAGCAAATACACCACAAAGGTTGTAAAAGATTTTAAGGTATAGAAAGGTTTTAGAGAGGTGATGGAGGGAGGGTAACCTGGACTGCAGCAGGGTATACACTCGAACATCTACATTTATGGTAGGTAAAAAAACTGTACTATGTTCATCGTGCTACCCTCCTGCAGTCATCACACTTGGGTAGAATCCCAAAGCTAAGGATGGGAGGTTGAGTCAAACAGGGTTAGAGGAGGCTAGAAGGCCCTGCAAAACTGCAGTGGCGAAGCCAGCTCTAGTCTTAGAGTAAAGTGGTAAGTGGTAATGTTTGGTGAAGGTGTGTACTGAACTCCAAGTTGCAGCTTCCAGAATATCCTTGGTTGGCACCCCCCTGAGGAAGGCTGTAGATGTAGATGCTGCCCTGGTAGAGTGGGGCCTTATGCTAGCAGGAACTGGTCTTCCATGGTGGGTGTAGCAAAAACGTAAGCAATGTCCTATCCATTTGGAAATGGTCTGTTTTGAGACAACCTTTCCTTGTGATGCTGTAGCATAGGATACAAAATGCTGGTCAGATTTTCTGAAAACCTTAGTTTTATCAAAGTAGTAACGTAGCTGCCTGCGAATGTCCAAGGAATGCAGGAGTCTTTCTCCTTTGTTCTGTGGATTTGGAAAGAAGGTGGGTCAATGGATGGTTTGATTTAGAGCCACACTGGATACCACCTTAGGCATAAAGGAGCGGTTAGTTCGTAGAGAAACTATGTCAATGAAAAATGAGGAGAGGCTCTACTGCCATTAGTGCATGAAGCTCTGAAACTCTTCTAGCTGAAGTAATTGCTAGCAGCAGGGCAGTCTTCCATGATATAAACTTTAAGTCGGCTGAGAAAGCTGGCTCAAAAGGAGATAGCGTAAGTTTTTCCAGAACAAAGTTGAGGTCCCAAGTAGATGTTGGTGCTCTCCTGGGAGGCCTAATGTTTTTGGCCCCTCTGAGAAACTGCCTTAGGAGTGGATGTGAAAATAATGGAGGATCCGTGTTGTAGTGAGCAGAAATAGCTGAGGCATGGATTTTAATAGATGAAAAAGAAAGCCCTTTGTGTAACATCTCAGTTAAATATTGCGGAATCTGAGGTATGTCAGGCTGAAGGGTATTTTGGCCTTTAGCTTGGTTCCAGGTGCAAAACCTTTTCCATTTGTCTGAGTAGGCTTTCCTGGTGCTGGGCCTCCTGGCCTCCAGGATAACATCCATAACAGCTTGTGAGAGAGGAGCTGGCTGGTTGCTTAGGTGATTTGCCATGCAGTCAAGTTTAAGGTTTTGAGCTGGCTGTGTAGAATCTGACTGTCTTGCTGTGTGAGCAGATGGATAATTTGTGGTAGAATCCATGGGGGGGGGGCCCTGGGCCATATTCCTTAATAGTGGGTACCAGTGCTGGCGTGGCCAGTCTGGGGCAGCGAGTATCATTCAGGGTCTCTCCATCCTGACTTTCAGCAGCACCTTTGTGAGAAGGGGTAATGGAGGAAAGGCATATACTGTCAGCATTTTCCAACTGAATGAGAGTGCGTCCACTTTCCAAGCTTGATGGTGAAAAGTCCTTGTGCAAAATTTTGTTAGCTGATAGTTTTGAGGGCTGGCAAACAGGTCTATGTCTGGGAGCCCCCATTTTTGAGTTATCATTGCAAATACTTGTGGATCCAGTTTCCACTCGTGGGGATCCATGATGTTTTTGCTTAGGTCGTCTGCCAATGTGTTCTTTTTTCCTGGCAGGAATTGAGCTTGTAATTGAACTTGGTAAGCCAGTGCTGTGTTCCACAAGGTCATTGCTTGCCTGCATAGAGGGCAGGAGTGTGTACCCCCTTGTTTGTTTATGTACCACATTACTGTGGTGTTCTCTGTCCTTATGATAAGCTGTCCTGGATTTAAGAGGTCCTTGAAGGCTGTCAGGGCATTTTGTACAGCTAGCATTTCTTTTTGATTGATATGCAGATTCCTTTGATCTGCAGTCCATATGCCTTGAAAGCACCGTCCTGCCATGTGTGCCCCCCAGGCATAGTCCGATGCATCTGTTGTCATAGTTTGCCTGGCTGGGGGTAGGGTGAAAGGCTGACCCTTGTTGAGGTGACATGCCTGTGACCACCATAGAAACTCCTGTTGAAGGCAGGGAATGAGAGGTATCATTGTTTCCAAGCTGTGGCTGTGTTGCGTCCATACGCTTTTTAGGTACCATTGTAATTTCATCATATGCAGTCTTGCAAATGGTATTAGTAGTATGCAAAATGCCATGAAGCCCAACGCCTGCAGAATTTTTCTTGCAGGGAGTTGGGTCTTTGTTGCCATTGTTCTGAAGTATTGAGTTAATTGTAGTTGTTTGTCTGGCATCAGATAAGCCATCTGGAATTTTGCATTCAAGCTGGCACCCAGGAATGTCATATTTTGTGAGGGCACTAGTTTTGATTTCTTTTCGTTTACTGTGTACCCTAGGCAACTTAGAAGATGTTTTACAAAAGCCAGGTGTTGTAAGAGAATGTCCTTGCTTTCTGCTTGGATGAGGCAGTCGTCCAGGTATGGGTATATTTGAATTCCTCTTTGTCTGCAGTATGCAATTACTGGTGCCAGGAATTTTGTGAAGACCCTGGGCGCAGTAGTTAAGCCAAAGGGCAGTACAGAGAATTGGTAATGGGTTGAACCTGCAATGAAATTGAGGTATCTTCTGCAATTTTATCTGATAGGAACATGCAGGTATGCCTCCTTGAGGTCCAACGTTACTAGCCAAGCTTTCTTGCCCAACATGGGAAGAAGCTGCTGTAGTGTTAGCATCTTGAATTTGGGTACTTGCAAGAAGGTGTTTAAAATTGAAAAGGTCCAGAATGGGTCTCCAAGCATTGTCCTTTCTGGGGACTAGAAAGAGCCTTGAGTAAAATCCTTGGCCTTGCTCTTGTGTAGGTACCAGTTGAATGGCGCTCATGTCCATGAGAGCTGTAATTTGTTTCTGTGCCTCTGCCCATTGATTTTGTGGCAGGTTTGGCATTCCTTTTATCCTTGGCAAGGTGTGGAAATGGAATCTGTATCCTTGTGAGATAATGTCTAGGACCCATTTGTCCTTTGTGACGATGCGCCAGTTGTCTGCAAAAAGTGCTAATTTTCCTCCCAAGGGAGCTGCCAAGAGAGTTTTGCTTGGCAGTTTGAGGTTAGTCACTGTGTTTGCCTTCTAGTAGTTTGGGACCCGTCTTCTCCACCCTTTTGTGTTGCAGTGCCCATTGGCGAGGTTTGTAAGGGATTTGTACTTGTCCTCTGCCCCTTGGGCGCCTTTATTTACCCCTCTGTGGTCTGTCAGAAGCTGGAAAGGACCAATTTTATGTTGGCCAATTTCTGCTGAAGCGTGGGGCTGTACCTGTAAGAAATATTTGACCGTCTGCATAGATTTTGCCTTATCCTCCATTTTCTTTAAAACCTCCTCTGCTTTAACCCCAAATAAGACATCCTGCTGTAAAAGGGTGCATCTAGTAACTTTGCTTTAACATGATCAGGCAGAGATTGTTCCTTTAACCAAGCATGCCTACGTATAACAGACCCAGTAACAGCTGCTCTAGAGGAAGCTTCCAAGGCATCAAAACCACATTGTAAAGTATGTTTGCCCACCTGTTCAGCTGCATGCAACAGATCCTGCATTTCCTTGAATTCAGACTGTTGAGGGTGCGTGCCCATCTTTTGTTTTACTTGAGACATTAGGAATTGCTGGTATTTAAGCATGTGAAATTGACAATTTAGTGCTCTCATAGCTAGAGTAGCTGAGGTGTAAACCTTCTTCCCCCACCTATCTAGTGCTCTGGAGTCCCTTTCAGAGGGTACAGGATTTTTAGCCATAGAAGCCTTAGCCCCTTTGGTACCCTGGGAGATTGTCTCTGGATCAGCAACAGGGCATTTGTATAGGAATTTGTGCGAGTCAGGCGCTCCATAGTATCTATCTGGTTTGGCTGGAGCGGGAGGAAGAGAATCTGGATTTAGACTAGATTCTAAGAAAACATCATCCACAATGTCTAAAACTGGGGGGATAGCAAGTGGTCTGTGCTGGGGGAGTAAAAGAAACTCTCGGAGCCTTTTCTTTGAGTCGTAGTAGTCCTGACCTTCCCAGTGGAAATGTTCCCTCATGGTATGTAAGGTTTCCCCAAAGGAATAATCTTCAGGGGGAGAAGCTGAGGGAATGGAGTCTTCAGCATCAGAATCTTCATAAGGGGGAAAGGAGTAATCCTGTTCCTCAGAGGAGCCTGAGGAAACAGACACTTGATCAGAGGAGGCATAATCCTCCTCTTGTCTAGGCCTTTTGTCGGGGGGGGGGGTTGGGAACCCCTGATCAAAGAAATCAAATCTTCAGCCATTTTAAGCATCTTCTTAGGCATAGGGCCTTGACCTGGGGACTGAAGAGTAGTCTTGTTTTGGTTTTAGAGGAGTCTTAAGCTTAGCATAAGATTTTATGGTGAGAGTAGTCGGTCTGAAGACACCTTCGGAAACCTAAGGTGTTTCTACAGCACCGGCTTCTACTTCTGCAATGTCGTCGGTAGGGCCGAAAGAAAATGGTTGCATCGGCCTAGAACTCTCTGCTGGGGGATCTGAAGTGGTCTGGGGATCCAATTCAGCGGTAGCCAGGGGCTGCGTAGGCACCTCACTGAAAACCGGAGAACTGGTGACCGGCCCAGCCGAGGCCTCGGAGTCTGGCTTGGATCTAAGCTGCCTGTCTTTATCTTTGCATTTTTTATGCACGCCGGTAGTCGGTTGCTCCGACGGCATAGTGTAATTAAATTTTCTACCGAAGTAGTGTCATGCGAAATCAAAGCATCGCTTTATAGTTCGCTTATTGAACTTAGCACAAAACCGACACAGTGACGTCGTGGTCTGGGCCTAGGCAAGGTATACAAAAAGAATGAAAGTCCTTATGAGGTATTTGCTTCCCACAAGAAATGCAATTGTTAACTTTTTCTGACATCGGACTGAGGCAAGAAAAGGTTCCCCAATGGGGTACTTAGCTTTGAAGACTTCGGACTGAAACTCGATTCGAAAATCTCAGGTGTCGGCCGACCGGCACTTGCAAACTGCTTCTGCTTCGGGCACCGCGCGGCAAGAAAGAATGAAGAACATGGCGTCGGATGCCTCTCATATACCCCTGGCGCACTGATGTCAGGGAAGAAGCGACAGCAACCGACGCCAGACCAAGACTTTGGAATTCGGGCCGACTGCGGGACCACCTGACGGCAGGATAACCCAAGTGTGATGACTGCAGCAGGGTAACACGATGAACATCATAGCTGGTCTCACTACCCTCTTGTAGACCTTTCCTTTCACTCTTATTGGTACCAGTCTGTCACAAATCACTCCTGACACTCTTCTCCACCCATTCCACCCTGCCTGTTCTCTCTTCTTCACCTCTCTTCCACACTCACCATTACTCTGAACTGTTGATCCCAAGTACTTAAACTCATCCATCTTTACCAACTCTACTCCCTGCATCCTCACCATTCCTCTACCCTCTCTCTCATTTACACACATATATTCTGTTTTAGCCCTGCTGACCTTCAATTCCTCTCCTCTCTAAAGCATATCTCCAACTCTCCAGGGTCTCCTCAACCTGGTCCCTACTCTCACTACATATCACAATGTCATCTGCAAACATCATAGTCCACAGGGCCTCCTGTCTAATCTCATCTGTCAACCTGTCCATCAACACTGCAAATAAGAAAGGGCTCAGAGCTGATCCTTGATGTAAAGCCACCTCCACCTTAAACGTATCTGTCACTCCCACCGCAGTCCTCACCAATGTCACACTACCCTTGTACATATCCTGTACCACTCTTACATATTTCTCTGCCACTCCTGACTTCCTCATACAGTACCACATCTCCTTTCTAGGCACCCTGTCATATGCTTTCTCTAAGTCCACAACGACACAATGCAACTCCTTCTGACCTTCTCTGTATTTCTCCAACACTCTCAGAGCAAATATTGCATCTGTAGTGCTCTTTCCTGGTATGAAACCATACTGCTGATCACTAATCATCACCTCCCTTCTTAACCTAGCTTCCACTACTCTTTCCCATAACTTCAAGCTGTGACTGATTAATTTTATCCCTCTGTAGTTACTGCAGCTCTGCACATCACCCTTATTCTTAAAGATAGGTACCAAAACACTTTTTCTCCACTCATAAGGCATTCTCTGACTTTCCAAAATTTCATTAAACAATCTGGTTAAAAATTCCACTGCCATTTCTCCTAAGCACCTCCATGTTTCCACTGGTATGTCATCTGGGCCAACAGCCTTTCCATTCTTCATCCTCTTCATAGCTGTCCTTACTTCCTCCTTGCTAATCTGCTTCACTTCCTGATTTCACTATTCCCACATCATCCAACCTTCTCTCTCTCTCATTCTCTTCATTCATCAGCCCTTCAAAGTACTCTTTCCATCTACTGAACACACTCTCCTCACTTGTGAGTACGTTTCCCCTCACTGTCCTTTATCACCCTTACCTGCTGCAAATCTTTCCAAGCTCTGTCCCTCTGTCTAGCCAATCGATACAGGTCCTTTTCTCCCTCTTTAGTGTCCAATCTCTCATACAACTCTCTATATGCCTTATCCTTAGCCTTCGCCACCTCTCTCTTTGCCATGCGCCTCATCTCCTTATACTCATGTCTACTTTCTTCATCTCTTTGATAATCCCACTTCTTCTTTGCCAGCCTCTTCCTCTGTATACTCTCCTGTACTTCCTCATTCCACCATGTCTCCTTGTCCTCCTTCCTCTGTCCAGATGTCACACCAAGCACCTTCCTAGCAGTCTCCCTTACATGCTCTGCTGTAGTTACCCAGCTATTCGGTAACTCTTCATTGCCTCCCAGTGCCTGTCTTAACTCTTTCCTGAACTCCACCTCGCAATCACCCTTTTTTAACTTCCACCATTTAATCCTTGGCACTGCTTTCACACTCCTCCTCTGCTTCTTGATCATCATCATCATCCTGCAGACCACCATTTTATGCTGCTTAACTACACTTTCTCCAGTCACCACTTTACAGTCTCTAATCTCCTTCAGACTGGCCCTCCTACATAGGATATAATCCACCTGTGTGCATCTTCCTCCACTCTTGTATGTCACTCTATGCTCCTCCCTCTTCTTAAAATACGTATTCATCACAGCCATGTCCATTCTTTTCGCAAAATCCACAATCATCTGACCACCTGCATTCCTCTCCTTAACACCATACCTACCCATCACTTCCTCATCCCCTCTGTTCACTTCACCAACATGCCCATTGAAGTCCGCTCCAATCACTAGTCTCTCACCCTTGGGTACACTCACCACCACTTCATCCAACTCACTCCAAAATTTTTCTTTCTCATCCATTGCACACCCAACTTTAAAGTACTAGTTTAGATATTTTTAAGAACAGCCTGGATACTTATTATGGGAACAAATGTTTTGGTATTTTGGGAAACTTGAAGGGCATTAATGCCTGTGCTTCAAATATTTGTATGTATGTATACAAGAGGGTGGTGCTAGCAAACAACTTTATATTTCATTGTTTCATCTACAAATAAAGTGCCTGTTCCCCTTGAAGAATAAATTGCCTATGTTACATTAAAAAAAATATGACAACCCAGTAATACTGCAATATAGAATGGGTGGCAAACTGATAACAGGTTCTTAGTTACTAAGTGTCTCCTCCAAAGGACATACTCAGGACCACAACACAGTACAGTATCAGCAATCCATCTACTTACTGCGGAAGTAGAACCCACAGGCTTCTGCATCAAAAGCAAGTATACTACCTGTTATGCTACTAACAATGCAAAAGTACAGTTGTGTACACTTACCATAAATGTAGATGTTCGTGTGTATTCACTGTTGCAGTCATTACATTTGGGTAATCCTGCTGGCAGATTGCCCTCAGTCAGCCTGAATTCCAGTCTTGCATCCTGCATCGGCTGCTGTCGGCCCTTCCCTGACGTCAGGTCATCATGGGTATAAAAGAAGCGGCCGACACCATTTTCTTCAGTTTTTCTTGCCCCAGATGTCAGGTGCCCCCCTAAAAGGGTAGCCAAAATGTATATATATAAAAATACATGCACCAATATAAACTTTACCTTCATCTACAAGCAAATACACCACAAAGGTTGTATAAATCAGAGAAGGAAAGATAAGTTCCAGCAGAAAAAAGGGGGATGGCGGGTGGGTAACCCGGACTGCAACACTGAATACATTTGAACATCTACATTTATGGTAAGTGTACACAACTGTACTATGTTCTTCGTGTTTCACTGTTGCAGTCATTACATTTGGGTAGAGTCCCAAAGCTATGGTTGGGAGGCTGGAGCTAAACAGCATTAGAAGTGGCTATGAGGCCCTGCAGAACTGCAGTGGCAAAGCCTGCCCTGGATTCAGATTAGAGTGGCAGATGATAGTGCTTTGTAAAGGTGTGCACTGAACTCCATGTAGCAGCCTCTAAAATGTCTTTGGTTGGTACTCCCCTGAGAAAGGCTGCTGAAGTGGCTGCAGCTCTGGTTGAAATGTGGCCTAATGCCCTTAGGCACTGGCTTGCCATGGAGAAAATAGCAGAAACTAATGCAGTGGCCAATCCACTTTGAAATAGTCTGTTTTGAGATAGCCTTTCCTTGTGATCCTGCAGCATATGCCACTAGTAATTGCTCTGTCTTCCTGAAAATTTTGGTTCTGTCTAAGTAGAATCTAAGCTGTCTGTGTACGTCCAAAGAATGCAGAATTCTCTACCCCTTGTTTTGTGGATTTGGATAAAAAGCTGGCAGATAAATAGTTTGGTTAAGAGCCACATTGGACACCACCTTAGGCATAAATGCTGGGTTTGCCCTCAGAGAAACCCTGTCTGGATAAAACATGATAAAAGGTTCCACAGCCATGACTGCCTGTAGCTCTGAAACTAGTCTTGAAACTAGTCTTGCAGAAGTTACTGGTAGGAGCAAAGCTGTTTTTCCACGATAAAAACTTAATATCAGCAGTAGCAGCTGGCTCAAAAGGAGGCAGGGTGAGTTTTTCCAAGATATAGTTGAGGTCCCATGCAGGTGTTGGAGATCTCCTTGGAGGCCTTAAATTTTTGGCTCCTCTGAGGTACTGTTTTAATAAAGGATGAGAAAAGATTGGTGGCTCTGTATTGTAATGAGCCAAAATGGCAGAGGCATGAATTTTAATTGATGAAAAAGATAGGCCTTTGTCCAGCATCTCAGTTAAGTATTGTAAAATCTGAAAGATATTTGGTACAGCTGTATCAGTTCCTTGTGCCTGGTTGCAAGCACAGAATCTCTTCCATTTTCCACCATAAGATTTTCTAGAACTACGCCTTCTGGCTTCCAAAATGACATCCATCACAGCTTTACTGAGAGGTGTGTTTTGTATGACTACATTATCCACCATGCTGCCAGGTTTAAAGTCCTGAGTTGGCTGTGCAAGATCTGAATGTTTTGCTGGGACAGTAGATGAGGTATTTGCAGTAAGGTCCAAGCTGGGCATTGAGACAAGTTCCTTAAGATTGGGTAACAGTACTGGCAGGGCCAGTCTGGGGCAATCAGTATCATCTTTGGCTTCTCCTATCTGACCTTTAGGAGTACCTTGGGGAGGAGAGGCAGTGGAGGAAAGGCGTATACTGATAGGTTTTTCCAGCTGAAAGACTCTCCATGCTTGTCTGTGACAAGTCCTTGTGCAGAATCTTTTTAGTTGGAAGTTGTGAGGGGAGTAAGTCCGGGCATCTCTAGTTCCTTGTTATCATGCGGAAGACTTGTGGATCCAGTTGCCACTCGTGGGGATCCATGAGGTTTCTGCTTAGTTCGTCTGCCAGAGTATTTTCCTTTCCTGGCAAGAATTGTGCCTTCAGATGTCCTTGGTAAGTCAATGCTCTGTCCCACAAAGCCATGGTTAGTCTGCAAAGGGGGTAAGAATGTGTGCCCCCCCTGCTTGTTTAAATACCACATGACCATGGTGTTGTCTGTCTTTATCAGTAGTTGTCCCGGATGAAGTAGGTCCTTGAAGGCTGTCGGGGCATTTTGAACAACTAGCATCTCTTGATTGATATGTAGATGCATTTGGCTTGTGGACCATGTGCCCTGAATGCATCTTCCTGCCATGTGGGCCCCCCAGGCATACTCTGATGCACCTGTTGTTAGGTTTTGCCTGGCTGGGGGTAATGTGAATGGCTGTCCCTTATTCTGTTGACAAGCCTTTGCCCACCATCGAAACTCCTGTTGCAGGCAGGGAATGAGAGTAATCATTGTTTCCAGGCTGTGGCAAAGTTGAGTTCAAACACTTTTTAGATAGCATTGAAGCTTCCTCATATGCAGTCTTGCATATGGAATTAATAGGATGCAGGATGCCATGAAGCCCAAAGCCTGCAGAATTTTTCATGCAGATAACTGGGCCTTTGTTGCCATTATTTTGAAATAGGTTTGCCTTTGTTTGTCTGGCGTGAGATAAGCCATCTGGGCAGTTGTACTTAAACTTGCACCCATTAATATTATCTCTTGAGAGGGTACTAATTTTGATTTATTTTCACTGACTGTGTACCCTAGGCATGTTAGAAGTCTTTTCACAAATGCCAGATGCTGTAGAAGAATGTCCTTGTTCTCTGCTTGAATTAGGTAGTCATCCAAGTAAGGATATATTTGTATTCCTCTGTCTGCAGAATGCAATTACTGGTGCCAGGCACTTTGTAAAGATGCAGTAGATAAGCCAAAGGGCAGTGCAGAGAATTGGTAATGCATTGAGCCAGCCTGGACTCTGATGTATCTTCTGCATGACTGCCTGATTGGGACATGCAGGTATGCCTCTTTTAGGTCTAAAGTCACAAGCCAAGCCTTTGTCCCCAGCATGGGCAGAAGCTGCTGCAAGGTCAACATTTTGAATTTTGGCATATCCAGGAATGTGTTTAGAATAGACAGGTCCAATATTGGTCTCCAAGCTTTGTCCTTTCTGGGTACCAAGAACAGTCTTCATTAAAATCCTTGTCCCTGCTCTTGCTCTGGTACTTGTTGAAGGGCCTCCATGTCCATGAGGGATGAGACTTGTTTTTGTGCCTCTGCCCATTGATTTTTTGGCAGATCTGGCCAACCATTTGCCTTTGGCAGGGTATGGAAGTGGAACTTGTAGCCTTGTGACACTATGTTTAGAACCCACTTGTCCTGGGTTATAATGTGCCAATTATGAGAAAAAAGTGCTATTTTTCTCCCTAAGGGTGCTGCCAGGAGAGAAGTGCTCTTCACAGGCAGGGGGAAGGCACTGGGACTGTTTCCTGTAAGGTTGTGATTTGTCGTCTCCACTTTTGGGGGTAGAAGCACCCCATTGCTTTGACCTGTATGAACCTTGCGCCTGGGATCTGCCTCTAGGGCACCTGGATCTGCCCCTCTGAGGTCTGTCTGACACAGGAAAGGACCAGTTCTTTGTAGGCCAGTGTCTACTAAACCTAGGTGGCTGTACTTGTAAAAAATCTTTGACAGTTTATATAGATTTAGCTTTGTCCTCCATTTTCTTTAACACCTCTTCTGCCTTAACACCAAAGTAAGTATCATGCTGTAAAGGTGCATCTAATAATTTAACTTTGACATGGTCAGGCAGATTTTGTTCCTTTAACCAAGCATGCCTCCTAATTACAGAACCCGTAACTGCGGCCCTGCAGAAGGCCTCTAAAGAATCAAAACCACATTGCAAAGTATGCATGCAATAAATCCTGCATTTCCTTGTTTTCTGCACATTCAGAGTTTAACAACATTTTCTGTTTAAGCAATGCCATGACATGTTGCTGATATTTGAGCATATGAAACTGACAGTTTAAGGCCCTTATAGCCAAGGTAGCAGATGTGTAAACCTTTTTTCCCCATCTATCCTGTGCCCTAGAATCTCTGTCAGAGGGGGTAGGTTTTTTTGCAGCAGAAGCCTTAACCCCTTTGGGACCCTGTGAAATAGTTTCTGGGTCTGCAGCAGGGTTTTTGAAAAGGAATTTATGAGTCAGGAACCCTGTAATATCTGCCAGGCTTAACAGGAGCTGGAGGTAAGGATTCAGGGGTCAGACTAGACTCTGAAAACACAATCTACAATGTCTAACACAGGTGGAATGGCTAGAGGCCTGTGTTGAGGTAGTAAAAGGAAGTCCCTGAGCCTCTTTTTAGATTCTGAAAATCTTGGCTCTCCCAGTGGAAGTGCTCCCTCATGGTATGCAAGGTTTCCCCAAATGAATAGTCTTCAGGAGGAGAAGCTGAAGGAATAGATTCTTCAGCATCAGAATCCTCATAGGGGGGAAGGGAATATTCCTGATCGGAAGAGGAATCAGAAGAAATAGAAACCTGATCTGAAGATTCATAGTCTGTCTCTTGCCTAGGCCTCTTATCAGGAGGGGGATGGGAACCCCTGATCAAGGTAATCAAGTCTTCGGCCATTTTGAGCATCTGTTTTTTGGGCATGGAGGCCTGTCCACGTGGATCCTGAGTTTGTTTATTTGTCTTTGAAGGTGCTTTAGTCTTTGCCTTTGAAGTCGGTTTAATGTATAGATGTTTGGGTCTGAAAACACCCTCAGAAGCAGGTGCCTGCTCAGCGGCTCCAGACCCATCTGAAGGAACTGTGTTCGAGGCTCCAATACCTTGGGTTTCCAGCGGCATAGCCAACTCCACGTGGGAGTCGGTAGTAGCCTGCGACTCTAAAGTAGCAGGTTGTCAGGGGCTGCGAAAGCACCTCACTGAGAACCGGTGAACCGGCTTAGGAGAAGCTTCATCGTTGGCTTTGGGCCTCGGTTGTCTATCTTTTTCTTTGCGTTTTTTGCGAACTCCGGTAGTCGGATGGCTATCCAGTGACCTTTCTGGATAATTAAACCTGCATCCAAAATAGTTTAATGCAAAATTATACTGACGCTTAACAGTGCGTTGGTTGAATCTAGCACAAAATCAACAACCTGAAACGTTATGGTCAGGGCCTAGGTAAGGAATACAGTAAGAATGAAAGTCCTTATGAGGTATTTGCTTTCCACAAGAAATACAATTATTAACTTTTTCTGACATCGGTCTGGAGCAAGAAAAAAGTTTCCCCAACGGGGTACTTAGCTTTCATGAAGACTTTGGATCTGAAATTCGAACACGAAAATCTCAGGAGTCGGCCGACTGGCACTTGCGAACTGCTTCTGCTTCGGGCACTGCATGGCAAGAAAGACTAAAGAAAATGGTGTTCGCCACTTCTTTTATACCCCTGACGACCTGACGTCAGGGAAGGGCCGACGCAGGACCCAAGACTTTGGAATTCAGGCCAACTGAGGGCAACCTGCTAGCAGGATTACCCAAATGTAATGACTGCAACAGTGAAACACGAAGAACATCAGACTTGGCATAAGCAGCACTAAGCTTCTTTTCCTTTGAAGCTTTTAGCTCCTTGTAAAATCCATTTGACATTCAACTATATCTCTAAAGTTTGCAGCACAAGAAATCTGGAAAAAGCCAAACTGTATTGGGGGGGGGGGGGGGAGCAAAGGCCCAAAACCAGGGACACATTTTAAACACTGCTTGTATAATCTTAGAAAGTTGCTAGAATGAAATGTTTTGTGTTACCATGTGTTTCCTGAAAGATAGGGCGACTGAAATTTAAATGGCTATCATTATTTAGTGAATTCAGTTGTCACTGATTTGCCAAAAAATATTTTAAGAGAAAGAGACCAAAAGTACGAGCCAAACATTCTAGACATTCTGTGAAAATATGGACAGTTGGGAGCTATGGACTCAACTCCTTGAATCACAAGTGGTGCACGGGTACAGAATTCAGGCTCTTGTTTCTTATACCAAAGGTACAGGTTTGAGCCTGAGTAACACTAACCACCAGGTATACCTAACTGGGGCATTTTGCACATACGCACACTACCTGGAACAGATGAATTCATACACACACACTACTTGGAACAGGTGAATTTGTTAACAGCAAAATTCCATAATCAGCAAACCACTGTACTGTATTTAAAATTGCGCAAGTGGACAGGAAGAACAGGACGTCTGTGCGACAATGTGCACACAAGATGTGACCAGAAAAACACCCTTAAAAAACATTTTCTTAAAATTAAACTAAAAGTGACCCTCTGCCCCCCCGCTACACCACTGCTACCCAGATCACCTACACCAATTTCCTTCAGGCTTCTCGTCACATCTTCAAGGTGAAATTCCTCAAGCATTAGTAATGTAATTAAAAAAAAAAAAAAAAAAAAAAAAAAGAGGATGAACCTCATAATGCCAAATGCTGTATCCCACAGAAAAACACTGAATCATTGCTGGTGCAGTTTCTTAGTATGCACCAGCAATGATTCATTTGTTTTTGGCGATTTTTCCATTCAAGTTGGAGTGATGATAAAGTTGGTATATATATATATATATATATATATATATATATATATATATATATATAAAACTTTGGGGGTCTTTAGGTCTTGCCACCTCCTGCAAAAAACTATTTAAATTAATTTTTTCCCTCATCAGTTGTTTTGGGGGTATTTTTCATTTTTGGCTGATCAGCTTTCATGAAGTTTACGTTCATAGTAGTACGATTTCCTGCAACAGCAGCAGTATAATCTCTAAGCCCAATGACGTTTGTAGCCACATATCCAACACAATTACTGATGATCAGCATCCCATTTTCTTTACAGAGCTTCAGCATACTTACAGTTAATATGTTAATTATCCAAACAACCAAATTCTTCATCAGTACACTTTTCTATTAATTTCTTATATAAGTTATTAGTAGAGCAGAATGTGCAATTATTACAATTCTTTTGTTTCAGTTTGTTACTGGAACTAGACTGAGTCAACATACCTAGCTGTAACAAATAAATTAATAATGTCAAATAACTCTGCCATAATATATTACCACATCTGGTAGCTTCTGCGACATCCTTGTCATGGAAAACATACACATTAACTACTAGTTCTCAAATTCCTTAGACTTGGCCAGCCATGTCTAACTTTCTACAAGCTCTGCAAAAAGGGCACCTACATCCTAATTACCTAGTTTCCTTATTAAAATGCATTTTTTAGAAATCTTATTGTCCAGCAATGGTCTTACTGTGACACCCAACTACTGTGCAAACTATCCCAGAATGCAGTCCTGTACTTCATAGTCCTGTTACCCATACTGCTGGCCCTGTGTCCATTTAGCCCCATCCTTCACTCTTGCAGTTTTTTTTACTGCTGCCCTGAAAGACTGTACAACTGATAGCTTCAGAATGACATCTGGACCTCTGTCAAATGATTATTAATTTTGTGTTAGTACAACTCAGATTATGCATGATGCAGGAATCACCTTTTTTATCGAATCCATCAACTATCTCTATCCTGTTGTTTTCCTTTTATGTTTTACTATCTTTTCTACTGCTTTATGATCACGCCTTTTAGTCCCATAACTGCGGTGATGGTGCTGCGGTAGCGTTGTCCCCTCACAGTTAGACGTTGCCCGTTCAATTCTCAGTTAGAGCGTCTTTCTTCTGTGTGGCGACATGCGTGAACGGGAGTTCCTTCGTTGAAGGTTGTGCGTTAGGCCCGGCAAGCCAGCACATAAAAAAAAACTCTACTGACAATCATTAGTGGACCGGAGTTCAGCTGTGGCGACCCCTAACCAGGAAAAGCCGAAAGACACAAACAAACTCGTTCATTCTGGGCCTACCAATTGCATGAGTCAGAAGCATACTCTACTATCTTGGATGCTACAAGTTTTAAGTATGATCATAAATTTTATTTCACTCATGAGCCAGTCATGGTCAGCAGATATCCTCACTGTGCCATGCCAGAGACAAACATATTTGCGTGGGTGAACAGGAAGAACGGGACATCTGTGTGACAACATGCGCATGTACAGATGTGACCAGACTGGAAGAAAAGGACATGAAGAACACCCCTAAAACTTGTTTTTTAAATTAAAGTAAAAGTGCCACCCGGGGCGCAATGCCCTCTCACCCCCTCCTCCCAGCTGCATCACTGAATACAAAGTTTAACACACATGCATGTTGTTATGATCAACAAAATAATGGCTACTATAGCAACTAAACTGCAATGTTTTTTCACCACTCTGAAAATAGCCCATTTAACCAATCACTCCAGTTACTGTTCCATGTCTTTCTAGCCTTTTCAGATACTAGTTGTATTTTACTTAAATGCTGCTTTATGGATTTGGTCTTGTCTGGAATGTAAGTACAGCACTCCTCGCTGATCAGAGCACAAAGACCCCTTTGCTTCTGCTGTACTTATGTTATGACTGTATATCTATGATTGATCTGATGTACCAATACTGTTTTTTTATTTTTTTTCACTTGAAATTTCTTATTTTACTTTCAGGTAATTCTTTAGTTAATCTATTACACACCCTACATAACAGGTTCCTTCCCATTCCATAGGAAGCCATTTATATGTTTTTGTACTGCAAATGTATTATTCCCTAGCTACTGTAACACTGCATTCACTGACCTCTATTGGTTTTGATCCTGTCTGTTGTATACATACACTTCCTTTTGGAACTGTCCTTACTTTTAAAGATGGAACATCTACCTTGTCTGATTTACCACAACTCTATTCCTGTTACTAATTTTTAGCAATTTTTTTAGTTTACATTCTGTACTCTTAGGACCAATGGTTCAATCATTTCCTTTACTCTGCTCTTTGGCAATTTCTTGCCATACTTCCGGTAGATCTTTTATTCACTGGTGATGCTTTGTTTTTAACTTTAAAATACTGAACTGTCTCTGCAAGCTGTACTTTTGAATCAGTCCTGGACTTTCAATGAACCCTCTTCTAGCCCATGTAAGCAATGTCACTGTAAATATTTACTGCATGCAAATGCTACAAAACATATTGTACAGTTTCTAGCTTAGCTCTTTGTGCTGATGTATCCTGGTAACATAACCATAACTGGTTTGTCTCCCTTTTGCAATGTGTCTATTGCAAATCCTGTGTAGTACTCCCCATCCTTCCAGAAATGTGCACCATCCACATACATTGTAGGAATATCTGACTAAACCCTTCAGTCATTTTGTTTACAGTGGATATAAAAAGTTTACGCACCCATGTTAAAATGCCAGGTTTTTGTGATATAAAAAAAATGAGATCACAACTTTTCCCCACCATTAACGTGACCTATAATCTGTACAATTCAATTTATAAGCAAACAAATCTGTTAGGGGAAAAAACATAAAAAAACATACAATAAGTTGGTTGCATTAAGTGTGCACACCCTTAAACTAATACTTTGTTGAAGCACCTTTTGATTTAATTTCAGCACTCAAGTCTTCTTGGGTACACACCTGCCAGCAATTAAAGAGACTCTGATTAACCCCAAATAAAGTTTAGCTGTCCTAGTAGGATTTTCCTGATATTTACTCAGTTGCCTGCTAAAGCAAAAGCCATGGTTCGCAGAGAGCTTACAAAGCATCAAAGAGATCGGAATACATTCGTTTGATTGAGCTAACATTGCTCGATCGGGTATAACACAGTGTTATTACCGAATTTCTCATTGCTGAATGGTCGGAATGTCGTAACAAACACCGAAAGAGACATTTCTGACCACTCTATCACCTAAACAAGCGCTACCATGGGTGAAAGTGGGGGGATGTTTTGCGATTCGCAACAATTGCGTTCACAATTTTGAGGTTTTGCCTCACTGCTTTCGACCGTATTCCAACTGACCATCCACCGGCCGATCAAATGAATGTATACCAAAGCGATCTCATTGTTGAAAGGTATCAGTCAGGAGAAGAGTACAAAAAAATTTCCACAGAATTGGATATACCATGGAACACAGTGAAGACAGTTATCAAAAAGTGGAGAAAATATGGGACAACAGTGACATTGCAAAGAACTGGACGTCGCTCCAAAATTGATGAAAAGACGAGATAAAAACTGGTCAGGGAGGCTGCCAAGAGACCTACAGCAACACTGAAGGAGCTGCAGAAATTTCTGGCAAGTACTGGTTGTGTATTACATGTGACAACAATCTTCCGTATTCTCCATATGTCTGGGCTACAGGGTAGGGTTGCAAGATGGAAGCCTTTTCTTACACAAAAAAAAAATCCAGGCCGGCTAAAATTTGTAAAACAATACATCAAGTCTCCCAAAAGCATGGGAGAAAATTTGTTATGGTCTGATGAGACCAAGGTTGAACTTTCTGGCCACAATTCCAAAAGGTATGTTTGGCGCAAAAACAACACTTCGCATCACCAATAGAACACCATCCCCACAGTGAAGTGTGGTGGTGGCAGTATCATGCTTTGGAGTTGCTTTTCTTCAGCTGGAACTGGGGCTTTAGTCAAGGAGGAAGAAATTATGAACAGTTCCAAATACCAGTCACTTTTGGCCCAAAACCTTCAGGCGTCTGCTAGAAAGCTGAAGAAGAATTTCACCTTTCAACATGACAATGACTCAAGCATACCTCCAAATCAACAAAGGAATGGCTTCACCAGAAGGAAATTAAAGTTCTGGAATGGCCCAGCCAGAGCCCAGAACTAAATCCAAAAGAAAATCTGTGGGGTGACCTGAAGAGGGCTGTGCACAACAGATGCACTCACAATCTGACAGATTTGGAGCACTTTTGCAAGGAACAGTGGGCAAATATTGCCAAGTCAAGATTGGCATGCTGACAAGACTCCTACCCAAGGAGATTGAATGCTGTAATTATATCAAAAGGTGCTTCAACAAAGTATTAGTTTAAGGGTGTGCACACTTATGCAACTAGCTTATTGTATGTTTTTTATTTTTTATATTTTTCCCCTAACAGATTTGTTTTGCAACTGAATTGTACAGGTTATGGGTCACAATAAAGGTGGGAAAAGTTTTGAAATGATTTATTGTGGTCTCATTTTTTATATCACAAAAACCTGGCATTTTAACAGGGGTGTGTACACTTTTTATATCCACTGCATCTCAATATCATTTAGCAAAGCTTTGATTGTCAAATGTGGACTTTGTACTATAATCCCTGAAAACATTGTCAAATACTCTGTCTGTCTTGTTCCCCAATAAATGGCCAAAAGCTGATTAATGTAAGGATGATATCCTTTTTTTCACAAGAGTCATTCTCCTGCTACAAAATGTAACCTGTCTTAACTTGGTGTCCACTCCCCTGAGATGCCTCTTATGGCCAAGACTGTAATAACACCATTGAGAGTGCGTCCTTCTCTACTGTTGCTTGCAAAACAAAATGTTATTTGCTGGTGGGGAGCGATCAGGTTTGTTGCCTGTGCCAACTTCTGTTTCAACATTTTAAATGTAGTAATTCATGATTCCCATGAATTTATCCACATCTGAAATTGTCAAAGGCTTTGAAAATTGCAGAATGCCCCTCACCCTTTCCTGACAAGTAATCCTCCCTGTTGGTCTAATTCCTAGAAATTTTACTTTTTCTAACAAGAACTGTATTTTGTCTTTGTTACTTTGAAACCTGCCTCTTGCAACTGTCTCTGAACGTTTTTCAGCTGTGATATGTATTTTTTCACATTCTCTGAGTGACTGTATTAGAATGTAACCTTGTCATCTTTACTCACATCCTGTAAGAATGTCTCTACTGTGTGATGAAAAATTACAGGACTGTTCTAAAAACCTTGGGGTAATTTGGTCATGACATACTGTTGATTTTCAAAGGTAATATAATCCCTTGTACCTCCCGCTGTAATTGGAACTTTTAACTTCCCACAGTCTTTGTTTCTGCCCATAAGGTCTAACTTATTTTCCTATGGTATACTGTCATGCACTTTTGGTTAACACTCAGTTCACTTCGACCCTCTATGTTATCATCCTGCAACTTTTGCTTCTTTTTTTACTTTTTTTTTTCCTGAGTCCCTTGCAAATACTCCTTTCTGTATCTGCTTATTTTTCCATTTTATGTAGTATACACAGTCCTGCTTCATATGTCCCAATTTTCTACAGAAAAAAAGCATGCAATTTGTCTATTATCAGGGCTTCCCATAGCTGCAGGGGCTGATGACATCCTCAGTACGTCCATTTTCTCATCCCCCACATTTTCTACCTTTCCCACATTGCAATGCACTTACTATTTCAAAACCCATCTTCATCAGTACCAAGAGAAAAAAATGTTATATTTAAAAATATCTCCGTATTCTGTTGAAAAGCCAATTTAAAATGCTGTGCCTGTTCTAGCATCCTGTCAAAAAAGTACAGTTTTGTACCTACCATAAATGTAGATGTCCGAACTGGATAGCATCTGCAGTCATAACAAGTGGGTTGTCCTGTCGTCAGGCAGCCCTGCAGTCGGCCGGATTCCAAAGTCCGGGTCCGGCTTCGGCTGATGTCGCACTCCTCCCGACGTCATCTCTGTTGGTCTTCGGGTATAAAAGCATCAGCCGACGCCATTTTCCTCAGTGTTTCTTGCCCCAGATGCCAGTAGCCCTCTTGCAGGCTAAAAATTTGGATAGATGCCAATGTTTCCAAATAGACAGAGGTAAACACAGCAATAAGCATATATGTACATATATACAAACAAATACACCATAAAAGACTCCCCCCCAAAAGCTAGCTATTAGGAGGGTAAACACCCTAGGAGTACCACAGAGGGAAGGAGAGGGTAATCCTGACTGCAGATGCTATCCAGTTCGGACATCTACATTTATGGTAGGTACAAAACTGTACTATGTCCTTCATGGATGCATCTGCAGTCATAACAAGTGGGTAGAATACCATAGCCAACTAGGGAGGAGGATAAAAGTAGATTATGGTGTGTTTAGGATCCCTTGCAGTACAGCAGTGGCAAACCCTGCTCGGGATCTGGAATAAAGAGGCAAATTATAATGCTTGGCAAATGTATGCACGGAGGTCCAAGTAGCCGCCTCAATAATGTCTTTGGTTGCCACTCCTCGTAAGAAGGCTGTGGTAGTGGCTGTTGCCCTTGTAGAATGAGGTCTTATGTTCTGTGGAATTGGTTTTCCATGGAAGGAGTAACAGTATCGTATGCAATTTCCTATCCATTTGGAGATTGTCTGTTTGGAAATAGCTTTTCCTTCCCTTCCTGTTGCATAGGCTACAAAGAGTTGGTCAGTCTTTCTGCTATTTTTGTTCTGTCCAAGTAGTAGCGTAGCTGTCTATGTACATCCAAGGTATGCAGTATTCTTTCCCTCTGTTTTGTGGGTTGGGAAAGAAGGTAGGTAGGTGGATTGCCTGGTTTAAAGACACTCTGGATACCACCTTGGGCATAAATGTAGGATTAGTCCTCAAGGACACTCTATCTTGGTGGAAGATTAGGAAGGGTTGCACAGCCATTAAGGCCTGTAGTTCTGAAACCCTCCTTGCTGAAGTAATTGCCAGTAGGAAAGCAGTTTTCCATGACAGGTGTTGTAGGTCTGCTGTTGCTGCTGGTTCAAAGGGTGATAGTGTCAACTTTTCTAGCACAAAGTTTAAATCCCAAGCTGGTAATGGTGGTTTCCTTGGAGGTTTTACATTCTTGATTCCTCTGAGGAACTGCCTGAGCAAAGGGTGCGAAAAAACAGGTGGATCAAAGCTGTATTCTGCTGAAATAGCTGATGCATGTATCTTTATGGAGGAGTAGGACAGGCCTGAATGAAGAAGTTCGCCAGATACTCCAGAATGTTAGGTATATCTATGTTTGACACATCTTTTCCTCTTTCCGTACTCCAAATGACAAACCTTTTCCATTTTCCAGCATAGTTCCTTCTTGTTGAAGGTCTGCGTGCTTCAAGAATAATGTCTTTAACTCTTTGGGAAAGTTCTGGATTAGCTGCTGCTATGTGATGTTCCATGCAGTCAGTTGCAGCGTTTTAGGTTTGGATGTATGATGCTGTAGTTGTTCTGAGTTAACATCAAAGGCATCAGTGGTATTGGCCACATATTGTTCTGAGACATGCTCTTCAGTAGTGGGTACCAGTGTTGTCTTGGCCAGTTTGGAGCTATCAGGATTATCCTTGGACGTTCTTCCCTTATTTTTAGCAGTACCTTGTGTATCAAAGGAAGAGGTGGGAATGCATATGCTGTTAGGCCTTTCCAGTTGAAGGAGAGTGAGTCCACTTTCCATGCTAGTGGGTGGAATGTCCTTGTGCAGAATTTTTTGCGCTGGTAATTGAGAGGTGATGCAAATAGGTCTATCTGTGGCATTCCCCATTTCTTCGAGATGGTCTTGAAGATGTCCGGGTGCAGCTTCCATTCGTGGGCATCCGAAGTGGTTCTGCTTAATATGTCTGCCAGAGTATTGTCTTTCCCTGGTACAAATATTGCCTGCAACTGAATGTTGTAGCTGAGTGCCAGGGTCCACAGCTCCAAGGTCATTCTGCATAGGGGGTATGAATGAGTGCCTCCCTGTTTGTTGATGTACCACATGACTGTGGTGTTGTCTGTCCTTATCATCAACTGGCCCTCTTTGAGAAATGGTTTGAACTTTTGGATTGCCATTTTACTGCCAGCATTTCTTTTAGATTGATGTGCAGGTGAAGTTGATCCTGTGTCCACAATCCTTGCACGCATTTGTCCAGCATGTGGGCCCCGCATCCTAGGTCTGAAGCGTCTGTTGTGATGGTCTGGCTTGGTTGACATCTGCGAAAGGGTAGGCCTGGGTTTGACTGGCATGCCTGAGCCCACCATAGGAACTCCTGTTTTAAGCATGGAATTAGTGGGATTTCTGTTTCTAGACTGTGTCTGTGTTGGGACCATAAATTCTTTAGGTACCACTGTAGTTTCCTCATATGTAGTCTGGCAAATGGGACCAAGATTATGCATGATGCCATGAAGCCCAAGGCCTGTAGAACTTTTCTTGCTGTTAACTTGTTCAGTTTTGTTAGTGCCAAGAAGTAAAGAGGAAGTTCTTTTTGTTTTTCTGTAGTCAGGAATGCCATTTGTTGTACTGTGTCCAATTCCGCGCCCAAGAAAGTCCTTGTTTGGGATGGTATCAATCTTGACTTTTGTAAGTTGACTGTGTATCCCAGTCCTTGTAGCAAGTAAATGACCCTTTGTAAATCTGTTGTCAGCTTGCTTTTGTTGTCCCCTTGTAGCAGGCAGTCGTCCAGGTATGGGTAAATTTGAATTCCCTGTAGTCTGCAATGGGCGATTACTGATGCCAGGCATTTTGTGAATACTCTGGGCAGTAGATAAGCCAAAGGGCAATGCTGAGAATTGATAGTGCTCTGATCCTGCAAGAAATCTGAGGTATCTTCTGCAGATTGGTCGAATGGGGACGTGCAGGTATGCCTCCTTGAGATCTAGAGTTACCAGCCAAGACTCCTTGCCCAGCATGGGAAGAAGTTGCTGTAGGGTCAGCATTTTGAATTTTGGGACAATGATGTATGTATTTAAGGTGGACAGGTCGAGAATTGGTCTCCAACTTTTTCCTTTCTTGGAACTAGGAATAGTCTGGAGTAGAACCCCTTTCCTTGTTCTGCTGTTGGCACTCTTTCCACAGCTCTCATGTTTGCTAACTCCATTATCTGGCGTAGAGCCTCTGTTTTTGATTTGGAGGTAGATTTGGCATTCCTCTTTTGACTGGTAAAGTGTGGAAGTGAAACCGGTAACCTTGATCTATGGTTTGTAAAATCCACTTGTCTTTTGTTATGTAGTGCCAGTTCTTTGAAAATAAGGTTAACTTTCCGCCTAGAGGGGCTGCTATTTGTTCCCTGGTAGGCGGATTTAGGATTAAGTCACTGCGGTTGTGCTGATGTAGTGGCAGTGGCTGTGTCTGTGCCTCTGTTGTTACCTTGCCACTGTCGTCCTCTGTAGGCACCTCCTCTGGATTGGTTTCTGCCTCTGGAACGCCTATTTCTACCCCTTTGAAATTTTGTGGAGACAGGAAAGGACCAATTTTTGGCAGGCCAGTTCCTGCTAAACCTTGGGGTTGAACCTGCAAGAAATCTTTAACAGTTTGAACAGATTTTGCCTTTTCTTCCATTTTCTTCATAACCTGCTGGGCAGGTGTACCAAACAGACTTGTCTTGTCCATAGGAGCATCTAGCAACTTAGCTTTAACATGATCCGGTAAAGCTTGTTCCTTTAGCCATGCATGCCTTCTTATCACTGTGCCTGTCATGGCTGATCTAAATGAAGCCTCCAGTGCATCATAGCCACATTTTAAGGAATGGTTGCTAACCTGTTGTATGTTATTTACCATCTCTAATACATATTTCTTATCAAGAGATTCATCAGTGGTTAGTTTTTAGTTAACTGATCAAGCATAAACTCTTGGTATTGTATCATGTGAAACTGACAGTTTAAAGCTCTAGCTGAGAGAGTAGCTGAAGTGTAGACCTTTTACCCCATCTGTCTAGTGACCTTGCTTCCCTTTCAGAAGGAATAGGGTTTTAGCTGTGGTCGGCTACTGCCTTGGGACCCTGGGATATAGTTTCTGGGTCTGCAAGTGGGGCCTTGTAAAGGTGGTGATGAGTGTCTGGCACCCTGTAAAATCTGTCTGGTTTGGCAGGGGCTGGGGTAAAGAATCTGGAGCGGAGCAAACATCATTGAAAGCATCATCCACCACAGAGAGAACAGGAGGTATAGCTAAGGGCCTGTGCTGTGGGAGGTGCAGAAAGGTCCTAAGTCTTTTCTGGAGTCTGAAAATCCTGTTGCTGCCATTGGAACTGTTCTCGCATGGCATGCAAGGTTTCCCCAAAGGAGAATTCTTCTGGTGGGAAGCAGCTGGAATGGATTCTTCAGCATCCGAATCTTCAAAATTGGAGAAGGGAGCCTCAGGCTGATCAGTTATGTCTGATTCATCAGCAGAATCATCAGTAGAAACTGGCTCAGGGGGCTCTGCCCTAGGTCTCTTCTCAGGGGGCTGAGAGGCCCTGTCTGGGTGAGGTTGAGATCCTCTAATTAAGGAAATTAAATCTTCTGCCAAAGAAAGCATTTGAGAACTAGAAGAGGGCCTGGATGTGGGGGGTTTAACAGGCACTGATTTAGTAGTCTTGGCTGCTTTAGCCCTGGCGAAGGCCTTAATGGACATAGCAGCTGGAGGCCTAGCAGCACCACGTGCTGGGGTAGAGACATCCAAGGGGATGGTGTCTGATAAGTCAACCACCGTAGTGGGTAAAATTTCTGAGGTCGATTCAAGAGTTGTAGCAGGGGCCTCAGTTGTTAGAATAGGTTCAGCTGTACTTTGAGCAGTTTTCTCGGTTTCGGCCGAAACCGAGACACTCGCGGTTTGCTTTACCGTGGTTTCGGCCGAAACCGCGGACTGCGAGTGTCGGTCTTTATCTTTGCGTTTTGGGGGTAGTCGGAGGATCCGGCGGCATAATGTACGCAAAATCAGTACCGAAAAACTGTTCTGCAAACTCCGACCGACGCCTAAGCGTTCGTCGGTTAAAAGAAGCACAGGCCGAACAGGCAGCTACGTCGTGGGCTGGGCCTAAACAAGGCAGACAGTATGAGTGGAAATCTTTATGAGGTATTTGTTTCCCACAGGTTAAACAATTGTTAACTTTTTCTGACATCGGCTGAGGCAAGAAAGAGTCCCCAACGGGGTACTTAGCTTTAGAAGTCTTCGAAGTAGTATTCGGTAGAAGTAATCTCTGGATCCGACCGACCGGCACTTGCGAACAGCTTCTGCTTCGGGCGCCACGCGGCAAGAAAGACTGAGGAAAATGGCGTCGGCTGATGCTTTTATACCCGAAGACCAACAGAGATGACGTCGGGAGGAGTGCGACATCAGCCGAAGCCGGACCCGGACTTTGGAATCTGGCCGACTGCAGGGCTGCCTGACGACAGGACAACCCACTTGTTATGACTGCAGATGCATCCATGAAGGACATCTGTAATATTAAAATATTCTAATAACTTTGTGGTTAACTCTAATGACATGTCCATACCTAGTACAGAGCTGTCACACTTCGAACTGTTAGCTGTTGCAATCTTTACCCCTTTAAAAATCCTTTTTTTTGTTACTCAAATGATTTTTATTTTAATGAAATAACAAAATAATTTAATGCATTCGTAACATTCAATAACTATATGCAGTATTTACTTTCAGTCTGACAAAAAGGATTCAGATAAAAACATTTGTAGTTAAATAATAAGTTTATATATAAACTATGATAGTTAGGAAGAGTTCGATTCAAAACTTTCCTCCACGGCCTATTAACCAATGGCTTAGGAAAAGTTGTTAACTCTTTAGTTCTTTTCTCCATTAGTATGCATTTCTTCAGTGATGATAGCAATTCCTCCATTGTGGGTGTTACATTAGAGTTCCATCTTCTAGTTATACATTTTCTGGCTATTGCTAACATTGTCCACAACAAATACATGTAATCTTTTTTCATATTATTACTATTAACAACATTAAATAAAATTAAAGACATTGTCAAAACAAATATATCAGTATAGAAAGCTTGAAGAAATTTGTTAATCTAATTCCAATCTGGCTTAATATTAGTACAGTCATAACAAATGAAACCAGTCAGCATTAATGGACAGATGACACCTCCACATAACTTGCTGTTTGAAGGGTTAATTTCGGAGAGTTTCTTGGGTGTCAAAAAGGATCTGTGTAGAAATTTCCAATGAAAAATCCTCCAGAATTGTGAATAAGAAGTTAGTTTAACTGAAATAAAAAGTTTGTTTTATCTTCCATTGATAATGATACTTGAAACCCCTTAGTTAGATATTGCCAGTAAGAATCTTTAGGAGCTGTCTTATAGACAATTAAAGTGTTATATTTTGTCCGTCTGACATACAAGGCCATGTCCAACCCAGAATTGATGGACATACTCCACCTAAAGAAAACCATATTCCCTCGAGCCACATGCTCCAGGGATCTAAACCTCACCACAACAATAAATAGGATGTGGTGGAGGGATAGATTCCTGTCCCAGAGACTTCCCATGCTCTGGAACAATATTCCAATCTACATTAGGCAGAGATCCTCGCTAACCCTCTTCAAGAGAAACCTTGACGAGTGGATGGGAAACAGGAAGCTTACCCCAGGGATCAATTCAATGCCTCTGCTGAACAGAGGCACAGGGAACTAATCTAAGGGGGCAGCGAAAGCCAACACATTCTGGCTAGGCTTATAAATGCCTTCGGGCAGATAGCCTATGAATCTATATAGATATGATAATTCATTCTTAACATTGATATTATATAGAATTCCAAAAATCCAGTTTATAATTTTTGGTACAGTTTTGAAGGATGAGTTATGTATTATTCTACACAGATCCTTAGTGTATGCTGTGACACTCTGACAAACCAACCAGTCATTAGGGGATAGGCCATAGGTTGACAATATACTTTGGGTGTTCAAAGCTTGTTGGTTTTCAACACATTGCAACCAACAAAATAGGTTATTTTCCCATAAACCGAAAATCTCTCTGTGTGTTTTATTGTAATAGTAAATGGTATTAAAAATCTATGCCACAGTTTTATATTTAAATTTGTGTTAATGAATCTTCTAAACACATCAAAAACATTGTTTATTAGTATTAGTTTAGTTAATTTTGTTGTACTACAGTTCAAATTTAAACTTAAATAGTGCCATATCTTGTTATCTTTGTTAGTTACAACCCTTTAAATCCCGATGTATTTCTGTAACTTGACTGTTAGGACAGGGCTGTTACACTTCAAACTGTTAGCTGCTATAATTTTTAACCCTTTAAATCCTAACAAACTATATTCATGTAACTGTTACTTCTGGTATACCCAACACAACATAAATGTGTATGGTTACTTTCTTTCTAACTGGCCACACCCAATATGTTTTTGTGAGCACTTTATCTTATCTTTAACCCATAAAGCTGCATGTTTCTGTCGTAACCAATTCTTTAAATTCTGTACATTTGCACAAATTTCATGCAAATCTTTACAAGTGTCATTTATGTGCACTACTGTAAATTTTGCAGCATTTTTAAATACCAAAACACATCTTTGCAGTGAATCATGAAATGCATCGCCAGTTGTATATGAAAGCCAATTTCCAAATGTTAACATATTGTAAAAAATAAAAGCATCCCACTGTGGGCAGTAGATCTGAAACATTTCAGCTGTCTCTACAACCTGCAACCTTTTAGCATGATGTAAAAATGAATGGAATTCTTTAGAAACTGGCATTACAAAATCACTTGACTTCATTTGACAATTCTGACTTGTCCTGCATAGTCATTACCGACAATTGCTCTAAACAAAAACAAGGATAGCGGTCTCTACAGTTAAAACATTTAACTTGAGTTTTATACTGTTGTACATACTGATCAAAACAATGAATGCATTTACACACAAACTTTTTTTCAGTTCTATTTATACCAAACAATGCTACATTACATTTAACATCACTACTGTCTTGTTTATACCACTGACGTAATAATGTCCAAACCTTATCAAGAGTCTGGTTTAAGTCTATGTGCACAGAATGTGTGCATTTAGCACTTACGTCCCTGCTGGTATCCAAGTTATTTCAGAAAGAGGCTTACCATTTTCAGAAATGGCTAACAGGTGATCAATCTGTAGGCAAGACTGCAAACTTGAAACTCCCTTTCTCTCGAAAATGCTGGTGAACATCTCAGCGCAGATGCAAAGATGAAATCTCATTTCACCCACTTGGAAGTTCCTGATGCTGCTGAGCTGTTCAATACTGACTGTATGGAGGTTGGCGCCAACAAAATATTAACTAGTGCTTATCACAGTACTCTTATAAATACTGAAAAGGGTCTGAATTAGGCCTGACTCACCACTGTTAAAATTAAATTAACAGCAGATTACAGAAACAAACTGTACAGCTATATTTTCATAATTGCTGACAGATTTACTGAAACCAGCCAACCAAGCACTGCTGTGAGATTATAACACTTCATTTATAACAGAGAAATAACTGTCAGATACACTGCACTTCCTCAGCTGACTCAGATTACAAAAATGTCCACCACAAAAGTATTTTACAACCACTTTTATAGTTTCAAAACTTTGCCCTTGATGAAAACATTCTTTTCCTGTACTGAAGCCTTCTTATTCTGCATCCTTATCTCAATCCAGAGAAAAACAGTTCTCAACAGGCTGAAATGTTCTTTCATTGATAGGATATCGTCTGCAACTTTTTCTGCTGTGTTAGCCATGCTCATCCAGAGCAAACCAGTCCTCAGCATGCTGAAATATACTCCTTATTGATAGGATAAGTTGTAACTTTTTTCTGCTGTGTTAGCTATTTACCTAAATATCTGTGTACATTTCAACAAGCCCCTATTGTTAACGCCATTCATTACAAAAGCATTCAAAAGTATAATTTTGTTTTACACAAGCACAGTCTGTCAAGTCAATGCATATTTTGTCACTTTGTTATTGTGGTTACCATACCTCTGTTACTGTGAAGGAAAACAGTTCTATATATTTTTCTATCAAATACATATTACTACTTATGAGGGAAAACAGTTTATATAATTCTATCACTGGGGGTGAGCCATCAATGACCGCTGAACAGAAAATCTATTACAGTACTCTTATGTAGTATCTTGCTTGAGGAACAAGAGTGATCAAAGCAGCCATTAAACCAAAATGTTTGAGTATAATTCCTGCTGGGGGACAAAGGCAATGAAAAACTGCTGAAGCTACCTGATGCAGGGACAGCATTATAGAATGTGGAAATTTGAGAATTTATATCCAGGTGGCAGCAGATAAACTCCTATTTGCAGCATTGGTGTGAGGTGATTCTTTGCAAGACAGACCAATTTCAAACGGTGGGGCAAGAAGTCCCTGAGATAGACTAGTAGACCACTGGTTGGTGCATTAAGTAGTCAATCATATAAATATGGGAACACCTGGAACCCTGCAGTCTTAGATACACTGCTAGCACTTCTATGCATTTGGTAAACACCCAGAGGTCTGTGGTAAGACCAAAGGGCAGGGCTCTGAATTGAAAATGACTGGCTCTGAGCCATAAATGGAGACCTCTCTTGTACTGTTTTGCTATCTTGATATGATAATACTTGGAGATCTATGGAGAACATCAAGTTATTTTTCCTTAGCAGAGAAAGAATGGACTGTACTGTGATCATCTGGAATTTTGTCCGTTTCACAAACTGATTAAGATGGCTCAGGTCCAAGATTGGCCTCAAGTTGCCTGTTTTCCTTGGAACTAAAATGAACTTGAAATAGACTCTGTATCCTGACTTGACTGAGGGTATATGCTGTATGACTCTTTTTTGCAATTGTTTTTACTGCTGCTGCTGCAGATTACATCTGACTGGGTGGAACATCAGGAATTCTTTTCATTTTCTGTGGAGCAGAAAAAAGGAATAATGTAACCCCTGGTGATTACCATCTGCGTCCATGAATATTGACTGATAGTCTGCTAGCCTTGAGGGTGCAGGGATAAGCAGCAGTCAGACATCCATTCAGGAGCACCGGTAGGGTTTTTCTCAAAGAAAATACCACAAAACCCCTGATTCTCTGGTCCACCTCTGTGGTGACATCTGTTGAAATTACTCCCCTCTCTGCCCTGGGGGAGGGTCTGTCTGCAGGAGCATCTTGGCTAAATCCCTATGATTTTTGAAACCACAGCTTTCCCCCACCTCTTTGGTTCCTAGAATAAGTTCTATGGGGCGTAAAAATAGAATCTGACCATATTTAGGGTCTTGCTTTCCTACTTACTCCTGGTAAGAATTTCCTTCACCTTCTGTCTGAATAAGGTCAAACAATTAAAGGGCGTTAATGAAAGACATCTTGAAGACTTCCATGAAGTCACACAGGCACAACCTGGCATGTAAGTGAATTACGATGCTGGTGCCTGCTACCCTGGTCATACCATCAGCTTTGTTGGACAGCAGAAGCATAGATATTAGGCAAACGGAAGGGTAGACAACTGGGATTCTACAGATTTCTGGAAGTCCATAGGTAGATTACCAGAGATGGACAAGGTCAGCTTGTTCATCAAATCTCTTTGCAAGCATGTCATATCGGTGAGGAATTACGCACTCTAAGTGTAAAAGTCGCTAAAGTGTATGTCTATTTCTTTAATCTGGCTAAAACTCTGGATTCTCTATTAGGGATAGGGACAGACATGTTCTCTTCAGAGAACGCCTTTTTGAGGCTGCTACAACAACCACAGCATCTACTGGGGGACCAGTGCTCCAATATGACCTAGTCCTCAGGGTTACTACAATTTTGTCTGCTTTGCATAGCATTGGCTCAAACTATATCAGGTTCATTCCATGCCTGATTGAAAACTAGATCTAAGAGTTCACCACTCAAAAGGTAGAACAGCCAGCCCCAAATGCCCCTTGAGAAATACAGATTCCACAGGACAGAGTACTTTGGAAGACCAACCCCCTCATTGCTTCATTAACTGTATTATGTCACCAAAAGTGATGTCCGCTATTGGGGATCCTGGGGAATCCTTTCCTTCATCAAGGTCTGTGTCTTCAGTAACTGACTCTAGTGAGGAGTCTAAATGTCTCCTCTTACAAGTCTGTTTCTTTGACACCTCCCCTATCTGAACTTCTGGTGAAAGCTCAGAATTAGACCGGGATCTTGCATGGCAAGAAACCCTGAGGCTGAAACAAGTTGACAGTCCCTGTTGATCAGAATGAGCAGATTCAGAGAAAGGATCCAAAAGAGATCAGGATGAAGCTAAGCATTGCAGAGAGACTTCATTTCTTGACTTGGAGACAACCCTTTCAAAAGTCTTGAACGCCAAATATACAAATGAGGGTGAGGATGCACTAATCTAATCTGCAAGAGGAAAAGGAGGGGTCACCCTTGGCTCCAACCTATCCTGGCTTTGAGACAGACACCACCATCGAGCTGGTCTTTGCCAAGGCACAGAGAGAAAATTATGGATCCAAAACCTTCAGAGTAGAGCTGAACCCCCTTTGCCTCAGCTTAGAGACTCATCCTAATCGCATTGTGTTGGAGTCAAGAGAGCAAGGGAAAGTACTGGAGTCAAAATCAAAAAGGCTGTCGAATCAGACATTGGTGCTCTACCAGGAAAGCCTGGATCCATGGGCTTTGGATCTGAAAGTCATACTGGAACAGGAGAAACTAATGGAGGGGCAGTGAGGGCTATACTCAGAGCCCCCGAAGGGTTGGCACTACGGTTGACCCTCAGCTGAATCCTTGTCTGAAGGAAACTCCACATCATCATGTCGACATCCTCTTCTGACAGACTCCATGCTGGACAGAAGGACCTAAAGGATGAAGCCACCAAAGCTGACCAAGAATATTACTTCTGTAGGAATAAGGAGTGAAGCCTGGGACTCCCTGTCTCCAATGAGAGGTACAGAGGAGGAGTTGGTGATCAGATCTGTCGAGGTTCATGATTCGAATGACTTAGTGTCTGCAGTGTCATAATACAAAACTCTCAAGAGACCCGCTGATCATTTCCTGGGTTTCTCTATCCACTTCTCAATTTCCTTCTCTTTCCCCCTTTATTTAGACTTTTCTCTCTCTCTCTCTCTCCCCTCTTCGTTTTCTCTATCTTTCTGAGGCTTAGCTTTTTCAGATTTCTTAGCAAGAGAAGAAACTTCTGGTGTAAAAGGGACAAACTCCCTGCTTAGGCATGAAGAAAGCCCTTCAAATTGAGTGTGTCCTTGTGCTCATGCAATGCTCAAGGACCAAAAGAGGCTTATGCCTCACAGCCAACTCTGAGGTGTGCGACCGCTAAGCAATAACCACAGTGGGAATATGAGTCCTGTGGCAGTATTTTGTGGCTGCAGGCTGAACACTTCTTAAACTCAGCAGCCTCATCTGACATACTGGAGAAGAAAAACAGGATCAACTACAAGCAAAACGGTTGCCTGAAACACAGCCAACAGTCACCCACAAAAATATGACAAAGGCACAACACCCAAAGCTATCAACACTAAAAAATGAAACTTTAGTAAAATCTTAGGTGAAAAACACCAAAAATTGTTTTTTTTTTTTTTTAAATGGGACTAAATAAGGCAAAAAGTAGATAAAATACAGAACAAATTCTACAGAAGAAAAAAAAATCTACCAAACTTATAGCAAAAAAGTTATCATCATATCCAAAAGTCAGAGCCTTCGAGAACCACATCCTTCTGGATCAAGTGGCAAATGAGATCTGAGGTACTCTGCAGAATTCAGGGAATTATTCATAGGGAAGGAGTCAGAACCCTGACTCCAAACTTCTGAAAAAGCCCCGAGGTCAGATCCAGTTGGATCTGATAACCCAAAAGTTGAACTGGATGAAACCAGACAATAATGGATCTGCCATTAATGATTATATAAAAGTTTTTCTGGGAGCACTTGCAACCAAAATGGAGAAGGGAGTTAGCATTTTGCATTTCCATTATAAAGCTCTTCAACTGTTTTCTTCAATCCATCTACTTTGTACCTCTGTAATCAACTATCTCAGTGATAATACTCCTTTCTTCCATGAATCTCGTCATCTGTAATCAGTCTTGAGATTCTGATGATTTTGCCCCTTTGAACTCTCTTCATTATAAACCTAGGATGTGCACTCTTATAATGTAAATGGGATTGCCAAATACTGGTTTCATAAAAATATCACTATTAAAAATACATTTGACGAAATCTAATTTTATATTTAAATAAAAAATTAATGAAATACAAACTTCTCCTAAAACAAAATTTAAAAGGATTCTGGGTGTTTAATTTACTTATAAATTCTTTACACTGTTCAAGCGAACCATTCCAAAAATGAAAAATTTGCCACAAAGCATTTATAATACAGGTTACTCCCCAGACTCTGGAATAAACTGCCCATGTCAAGCAGAGCACCTCTTTAGCCATCTTCAAAAGGAACCTTGATGGTTGGATGGGAGATAGGAAATTCACCCCGGGGATCACATCAGTCGTCCTGCTAGACAGGGGTCCAGGGAAGTAAATACTGTGGGAAGAAACAGCCAGGGAATTTTTATGGCTAGGCTTGTATAGGCCCTAGGGCCGATAGCCTAGTACCAACCTATGAACCTATTAATATAACAGCTTATGAAATTATGGTAAACCTGGTAGAATATTTATCTTACACCTGCCAACCTAAAACTAATTTTTCAGAGTTTTTCAAGGCTTACTTACATACAAAATAAGATTGCCTGCAATATTGGGCAGCTGCTGTTTACTTTTTCGATAATAATATATATGCTACTAGGTCAGTTTACTATTGGAAATGTTTTAAATTTTACTGTAAAGACTTTTACATTCAAACTAAGAAAATGAATTTGCTCAGCTGGGTTAGTTGGTCTACAAACAATATATCGAGCCGAGTTAAACAAGCAAATGGCACTTTTATGATGCATGAACGAGTCCATAACTGGTAGCAATGTTTGCCATGGAATAATGCAGGAGAGAGAAGCAAAGGTGTAACTTGCCACAGGACCTCAATTCCAAAAGACTTGCTTTCAGTGCAAGTGATCACTTACACTGAGAACAGGCTGACAGCATGTGTCTTAGAATCTGGTCCTCCTAGTAATCCTGTTTACAAACAGGCCTTACACCAAAGAAAGTCTCTTGCATTGACAAGCAGGTCTTTCAGAAACTTACAGAAACAGGACAGACCTACACTGAGAGCACTTCTTTTGAAATCTGGCTCCAGATAACTTTGGGACACACATGTAAAATGTTTATTCTGTTCTTAATTGGTTGACTAATCACCTATATAAGAAAGAACATGGAATGTAAAATGTTTCATCAACCAATTAAGAGTAATCACCTATTTAAGAAAGTGTTAAACCCAGACAGTTGCCTTACACGAGAGAGACTTGACAAATCACATCCATGAGAGGGCATGGGCTGCAGCCTCTTCCTTACAGGGGCTAGGGAGACAGGATTAATGTTGTTAGTATCACGGTTCTACCCTCTTACATTTGGAGATTGACTGAGAGATGATGGCTGTTATGTAAGTAAGAAGTCCTGCTTGGTTACAAGAGTGGTGACAACACCCAGTGTTTATATTCCACTTGCGAACATGCAGAAGGAATTTAAGGGGACAAGGACAAGTATCACAGCATTTCAGGAGGCAAATGCAGTATATAAGGGGGAAATAAATACTGTACTAGTATAGTAGAGGTGAGAGGAAGGTCTAGTGTGTCTTTTATTCCACAGATAGGGAAGTATGTAGTAGTCTACACCAAAGTCAAGGGGGCACCAAAATAAAGAGGAAGATTGAGAAGAGGGTTGGGTTGGGTCGGATTTGGAATGGAGAGGAAACAGCCCTGCTGAAGCACAGCTGTTCCCTCTGGGAACCATGGCCTTAGCAGCCCTTGGGCTTCTCCTTTGCTTCTGTATGCCATTCCTTTCAAATTTGTCCTTTTCCCTTTACCAGTTTTATATTTGTCTTGCTTTGGGTATACAGGCCAATATTTAGTCGGATAGTTTTTGTTGAATTTACAGTGGGGATTGAAAGAACTGCTTCACAGAATTCATAGATTTGTCCTTCTCTAGTCTTCTGAAGACACTTACAGCAGAGAGTTCTTGTCCAATGGTGCTTTCAGGAGCTACGTGTTCAGATGGTCTGGTAGGAAATAAGTCCACTACCAGACATGTCTCAGAATTACAGGCCCTAGCAGCTGTTGCCCTACATGTTGCAACAACAGCAACATCATCATTACTGTTATAACCATGTTTTTGGAGCACTTGGCAACCTATGCAAACAGGGTAAACTCAAAACATCTCCTGCTTCAGATCCTTATCAGAGATCCCCCTGCCTTGGCCCTTTTTTTCTCCAGCAGAGATTTCTGATAAGTAAGCACAAGGCTCTGAGGGACAGAAATTACAGTTGTGTACTTACCATAAATGTAGATGCTTGAGTGTATTCACTGTTGCAGTCATTACACTTGGGTTATCCTGCTGGCAGGCTACCCGCAGTCGGCATGAATTCCAAAGTCCTGGTCTGGCATCGGTTGCTGTCGCCTCTTCCCTGACGTCAGTGCGCCAGGGGTATAGAAGATGCAGTGGATGCCATTTTCTTCAGTTTTTCTTGCCCCAGATGTCAGGTGCACCCAAAAGGATTGGCTAAAAACATTTCTTATAAAAAGCATGCACTAAAACAAACATTACTTTCATCTACAAGCAAATACACCACATAGGTTGTATAGAATAGAGAAGTACAGATAAGTCCCAGCAAAGAAAGGGGGATGATGGGTGGGTAACCTGGACTGCAACAGTGAATACACTCGAACATCTACATTTATGGTAGGTACACAACTGTACTATGTTCATCGTGTTTCACTGTTGCAGTCATTACACTTGGGTTGAATCCCAAAGCTGAGGTTGGGTGGCTGGTTCTAAATAGAATTAGGAGTGGCTATGAGGCCCTGCAGAACTGTAGTGGCAAAGCCAGCTCTGGATTTAGAGTAAAGAGGTAAGTGGTAGTACTTTGTAAAAGTGTGCACTGAAGTCCAAGTAGCAGCCTCCAAAATATCCTTGGTTGGTACTCCTCTGAGGAAGGCTGCTGAGGTGGCTGCTGCCCTGGTCGAATGTGGCCTAATGCCCTTAGGCACTGATTGCCATGTTGTAAGCAGCAGAAACGAATGCAGTGTCCTATCCATTTTGAAATAGTCTGCTTTGAGATGGCCTTTCCTTGTGATCCTGCAGCATATGCCACTAAAAGTTGCTCAGTCTTTCTGAAAGCTTTAGTTTTGTCCAAGCAGAAGCGTAGCTGTCTGTGTATGTCCAAAGAATGCAGAAGTCTATCCCCTTTATTCTGGTGATTTGGATAAAATGTAGGCAAATGAATGGTTTGATTGAGAGCCACACTGGATACTACCTTAGGCATAAATGTTGGGTTTGCCCTTAGAGAAACCCTGTCTGGATGGAAAATGATAAAAGGTTCCACAGCCATTAATGCCTGTAACTCTAAGACTCTTCTTGCTGGAGTTATTGCTAGGAGCAGAACTGTTTTCCATGATAAGAATTTTATCACGGCTGTATTGGCTGGCTCAAAAGGAGGCAGTGTGAGCTTTTCCAAGACAAAGTTGAGGTCCCATGTAGGTAGTGGTGCTCTTCTTGGGGGTCTTATGTTTTTGGCCCCTCTGAGGTACTGCCTTAGTAATGGATGTGAAAAAATAGGTGGGTCCGTATTGTAATGAGCTGAAATGGCAGAGGCATGGATCTTAATTGATGAAAAAGATAGGCCTTTGTCCAACATCTCAGTTAGGTATTGCAAAATCTGAGGAATATTTGGTACAAGCAATCAATTCCTTGTGCCTGGTTCCAAGCACAGAATCTCTTCCATTTTTCTGCATATCATTTTCTGGTGCTGGGCCTCCTGGCCTCCAGAATAACATCCATAACTGCTTTGGAGAGAGGTGTATCCTGAATGGTTACATTATTCACCATGCAGCCAGATTTAGGGTTGTGAGTTGGCTGTGTAGTATCTGATTGCTTTGTTGGGTCAGTAAATGAGGAATTTGAGGTAATGTCCAGGCTGGGCCTTGAGACAAGCTCTTTAGGATTGGGTACCAGTGCTGGTGTGGCCAGTCTGGGGCAATCAGGATCACTTTTAGCTTCTATTGTCTGACATTGAGGAGTACCTTGGGGAGGAGAGGCAGTGGAGGAAAGGCATATACTGTAAGGTTTTTCCAGCTGAATGATAGAGCATCCACTTTTCATGCTAGCTTGTGATAAGTCCTTGTACAAAATCTCTGTAGTTGGCAGTTGTGAGGGGGAGGCAAATAGATCTATGTCTGGGCATCCCCATTTCCATGTTGTTATGCTGAAGATTTGTGGATCTAGCTTCCACTCGTGAGGATCCATGAGGTTTCTGCTTAGTTCGTCTACCAGAGTATTTGTCTTTCCTGGCAGGAATTGTGCTTGCAGGTGTACTTGATAAGTCAATGTTGTGTTCCACAAAATCATGGCTTGTCTGCAGAGGGGGTAGGAATGCGTGCCTCCCTGCTTGTTTATGTACCACATGACTGTAGCATTGTCAGTCTTTATCAGCAGTTGTCCTGGATGAAGTAGATCCTTGAAAGCTGTCAGGGCATTCTGGACAGCCAGCATTTCTTTTAGATTGATATGAAGATGCACTTGGCTTGAGGGCCATGTGCCTTGAATACATTTTCCTGCCATGTGGGCCCCCAAGGCATAATCCAATGCATCTGTTGTTATTGTCTGCCTGGCAGTGGGTAAAGTGAAAGGCTGTCCCTTGTTGTGGTGACTGGCCTGTGCCCACCATCGAAACTCCTGCTGCAGGCAGGGAATGAGGGTAATAAGTTTTTCCAGGCTGTGGCAATGTTGAGTCCAAACACTTTTTAGATACCATTGAAGTTTCCTCATATGCAGTCTTGCATATGGAATTAACAGAATGCAGGATGCCATGAAGCCCAAAGCCTGCAGAATTTTTCTTGCAGATAACTGGGTTTTTGTTGCCAACATTTCGAAGTAAGAAGTCAGTTGCCTTTGTTTGCCTGGCATGCGATAGGCCATCTGGGCAGTTGTATTTAAGCTTGCACCCAGGAATATTATCTCTTGAGAGGGTACTAGTTTTGATTTCTTTTCGTTTACTGTGTACCCTAGGCAAATTAGCAATCTTTTTACAAACGCCATATGCTTTAGTAGAATGTCCTTGTTCTCTGCTTGAATAAGGCAGTCATCCAGGTAGGGATATATTTGAATTCCTCTTTGTCTGCAAAAAGAAATTACTGGTGCCAGGCATTTTGTGAAGACCCTGGGCGCAGTAGATAAGCCAAAGGGCAGTGCAGAGAATTGGCAGTGCATTGAGCCAGCTATGAATCTGAGGTATCTTCTGCACGATTGTCTGATTGGGATGTGCAGGTATGCCTCTTAAGTCCAAGGTTACAAGCCAAGCCTTCTTGCCCAGCATGGGCAGAAGCTGCTGCAGAGTCAACATTTTGAACTTTGGAACGTCCAGAAAAGTGTTTAGAATAGACAGGTCCAGTACTGGTCTCCAGGCTTTGTCCTTTCTGGGTATCAAGAAAAGATGCGAGTAAAATCCTTGTCCCTGCTCCTGTAGTGGTACTCTGAATGGCCCTCATGTGCATGAGGGATGAAACTTGCTTTTGTGCCACTGCCCATTGATTGTGTGGCAGGTCTGGCATGTCTTTTGCCTTTGGCAGGGTGTGAAAGTGGAACCTGTAACCCTGAGACACTATATTCAAGACCCATTTGTCCTGAGTGATCATGTGCCAGTTTTCCCTTCTAAGGGAGCGTCCAAAAGAGAAGTGCTTGGTACTGGTAGAGGAAAGTCATTGGGACTGTTTCCTATAAGGTCGAGATTTGTCCTCCGCTTTTGGAGGTAGAAGCACCCCATTGTTCAGGCCTGTATGAGCCTTGGGGCTGGGATCTGCCTCTAGGGTGCCTGTATCTGCCTCTTTGTGGTCTATCTGACACTGGAAAGGGCCAATTTTTTGAAGGCCAGTTCCTGCTAAATCTGGGTGGCTGTACCTGCAAGAAATCCTTAACTGTCTGCATATATTTCGCTTTATCCTCCATTTTCTTCAACACCTCTTCTGCCTTAACACCAAACAAAGTATCATGCTGTAATGGAGCATCTAATAATTTTGCTTTAACATGATCAGGCAGATTCTGTTCCTTTAACCAAGCATGCCTCCCAATCACAGAACCCGTTACAGTGGCCCTACTAGAGGCCTCCAAAGAATCAAACCCACATTGCAAAGTATGTTTTCACACCTGTTCAGCTGCATGCAATAAATCCTGCATTTCCTTGTTTTCAGCACATTCAGTATTTGTCAACATTTTCTGTTTTAACAGTGACATTTATTGCTGATATTTAAGCATATGAAACTGACAATTTAAAGCCCTTACAGCCAAGACAGCAGAAGTGTAAACTTTTTTCCCCCATCTGTCCAGTGCTCTAGAATCCCTATCAGAGGGAACAGGGCTTTTTGCAGTGGACGCCTTGACCCCTTTGGGACCGTGAGATATAGTTTCTGGGTCAGCAGCAGGGTTTTTATATAGAAATTTATGAGAGTCTGGAACCCTGTAGTACCTGTCTGGCTTAACAGGTGCAGGGGGTATAGAGTCTGGAGAGAGGCCAGCCTCTGAAAAAACATCATCTACAATGTCCAGAACAAGAGGAATAGCAAGGGGCCTGTGCTGAGGAAGTAAAAAAAAAATCTCTGAGCCTTTTCTTGGATTCTGAATAATCCTGGCTTTCCCAATGAAAGTGCTCCCTCACAGTATGCAGGGTTTCCCCAAAAGAGTAATCCTCAGGAGGAGAAGCTGAAGGAATAGATTCTTCAGCATCAGAATCCTCATAAGGAGGAAGAGAGTATTCCTGATCAGAGGAGGAATCAGAGGAAATGGAAACCTGATCTGAAGATTCATATTCTGTCTCTTGCCTAGGCCTCTTATCAGGAGGGGGATGGGAACCCCTGATCAAAGTAAGGTTTTCAGCCATTTTCAGCATCTGTTTTTTAGGCATGGAAGTCTGTCCTGGAGAATGCTATACTTGTTTCTTTGTCTTTAGAGCTGCTTTAGTCTTTGGCTTTGAAGCTGAAGATGGCTTTACATATAACTGTGTCGGTATGAAAACACCCTCAGAAGCCGATGCCTGTACAGCGGCTCCAGACCCATCTGAGGGAATAGTTTCAGAGGATCCAATACCTTGAGTTTCCAGGGGCCCAGTTGGATCCACGTGGGAGTCAGAAGTGGCCTGTGGCTCTGAGGTAGCGGGTGTCAGGGGCTGCGAAAGCACCTCACTGAGAACCGGTGAACCGACGACTAACTTAGAGGAAGCCTCATCGTCGGTTTTGGCCCTTGGATGCCTGTCCTTGTCTTTATCCTTGTGTTTTTTATAGACTCCGGTCATCGGCTGTTCCGCCGGCATTGTATAATTGAATCTGCGGCCAAAGTAATGAAAGGCAAAATCGTACCGACGCTTAGTATTGCGTTGGTTAAATCTAACACAAAACCGACAACAAGCAACGTCATGGTTAGGGCCCTAGGCAGGGAATACAGTAAGAGTGAAAATCCTTATGAGGTATTTGCTTCCCACAAGAAATACAATTAACTTTTTCTGACATCGGTCTGGAGCAAGAAAAAAAGTTTCCCCAACGGGGTACTTAGCTTCAATGAAGACTTTGGATCTCAAATTCGAATTCGAAAATCTCAGGAGTTGGCCGACCGGTACTTGCGAACTGCTTCTTCTTCGGGCACCGTGCGGCAAGAAAGACTGAAGAAAATGGCGTCGGCTGCATCTTATATACCCCTGACGCAGTGACATCAGGGAAGAGGCGACAGCAACCGACGCCGGACCAGGACTTTGGAATTCAGGCCGACTGTGGGTGGCCTGCCAGCAGGATAACCCAAGTGTAATGACTGCAACAGTGAAACATGATGAACATCAGCAGAACTGCAAACCTTCTTCCCAAGTTTCAAGAATTCTACTCTCCCCATCACTGGGAACTAGGTTCCTGCATGGAGCAGAGGGAGACCCTTAGCTGCAATCTAGGGACAAGGTCAGCTGGAGGATTCTTCTACAGAAATTTATAAAAATCTTTGCCCCTGTAAAAGCAGTCAAGTTTCTTAGAAATGGGCAAAGTGGGGTCAAATCATAGACATATCCTCCATAAACTATATGGATGGAGGTACAGCAAGTGCCCTTGGCTTAGGTAGACATGTGAAAGTTCTGTACCTGAGCCAAGCACCTGAAGTACTCCATCTTCTACTGTTAAGAAGGGGTACCAGACACCTCGGGTATTTTCAGGAAAGACATGAAATGCTGGGCTAGCTAAAAGTGTTTTTCGGTAGACATCTGGGCAATGGATGGGACTGACACACCACCCAACCCAGGCTGAAGCAAGACAGCTGTCATCAACTTGGTCTTTGAGACACTGTACCTTATGGCTATGGAAAAAAATGTCCTGCAGGCCATGGAACATGGGTCAATGACAGAAGCACCGAACTAGTCCCGGTAACCTTCTCACTAAGGGTACACTGCCTTCCCTTGTGGGAACAACAACATAAGCCTTTGACACCAGGTCGCTTCCTTGGCACCAAAAGGCATGGCAAAGTCTTCAGTCTCGGAATAAGTCAGAAAATCTGATGAAATCTGCACAACAGTCATACCAGAGACCCAGGCAAACACCCGGTTCTGAAGACAGGGACAGTGAAAGCACTGCACCTGACAGTGAATTGCCAGACCTGGGGAGATCACAGCCATCCTCCAGAAAGTCCTCAGTCTCTTGATTTTTCTCATCATGTTTATCGGAGTTCTTTTTCTTTAAAGGAAGGCTGTTGAAGGTTTTGGCCAGCACCATAACAATCTGGAACCAGGTATGTGCTACTCTTTTAGATGCAAATTCTGAGAGACAGAGAGAGAACTTGGCTCATTTTCTGATTGTCCTCTTAGTGAAACTAGCAAAATGCAAACACGTGTCCATGTGACACACTGGGCCAAAGCAGAAGAGTTAAAGGGAGTGGAAGTTCACAAATGAAATCTGTTTTCCACAAAAATGCAATTTTTACCTTATACAGAAGTTTTCAAAACCAGTTAATCATCAAACATGAGATATCTGTGTCGTACTATAGCAAGAAACAAGAAAATCCCCTATGCGGTACTTCTCTGTCTTCTGGAAGCAGGTTGACAGATGGACTGATGACACTAAAAACATGTAAAGTTAGCAGTGTGTCCAGAAACTAAGATCCCGGAAGAATATGGGCAGACATCCTTCTTACGCCACCAACATCCTTAAGTGTGTGTGTGTTGGGGGTTCAAATCTTAAAGTTGTCCAGATGATAAAGCTAACTACAGGGATGCAACACTGAATACCACAAGAAACATCTGTGGTTACAAAACACTGCATACAAAAGTTGTACATAGCTATTTCCATATGGCACTAAGAGTTGAAAGAAGAGAGAAATACAACAGGTTATCTAAAATAAAGATGTTACACCTCCAAGCCACAAACTGTGCCAAAGACAAAAGTAGAAAATTGTAACAAGACGTCAGGCACTGTTCTACAGCTGATAAATAAATTCAATAATATGGAAACATCTTACAAAGTCAGAATCACTTTTAATATGAGGATAAGCACGTTCACAATTACAAATAGCTCCTTCAGATCAAAGAAATGGAACTGAGAAATGTCTTATATACTAAATACTGATAAAATCAATTAATTAGACAACCAATCAACATTCACCAAGAATCATGTGATGACACTCCCACTAAAAATTGTTAAAACAACATGTAAAACATATAAAAAAACATTTTCTTAAGCATCTGCTATTAAGTTCTGGTTACATCATCATTCAGACCTGAGCCTTTATGTGCCCTTAACTTTAAAATCCATCTGGTCTTGTTGCGTTCAGTGATGTTAGCCACATCACCTCACCTCACACCTTCTCTCATCACTTCTAACACTTGAAATAAAAACATATGCTCATCCCCTTCCTGTTTCCTATGTTTTGCTAAGGCGCTATGATCCAGCCCTTTATTCATACAGTATATGTGATCCTTTATTCATTTGCGAAGATGTCTATTTGTTTTAACTACATAAAATGTTTTACAATTTACACAATGAGCTAGGTAAACTAATTTTTGTGTTGCAGTTAGATGAAATATTAAATCTGAATCCTCTACCAGAATCTGGATGTTTAAAAAGAAGTGATTCATCTATATAGTCACAGAAATTACAAGCCCCACATTTCTTCATGCCTATCACTCTCTCTCTCATTGCATCACCTTGCATTTTGGGATAACAAAGCTGTCTCCTTAAAGATTTTTTATTTCTATAGCTAAATGTTGGTTTATATCCTATAATTCCCCCTATACTTTCATCCATACATAAAATATGCCAGTATTTACTGACTATATTCCTGATCTCATTAACCTTACTACTGTATGTTAGAGTAAAAGAAAACTTCTTTCCCCTGTGTTTTTTTTTCTAGGCTTCTTACATCTTCGAGGTGAAGAAAAATATGGCTTGCCCAAATCACTTATCTCTTTTCTAACCAATTCACTCATTTTATTAATTTCAGTTCTACCATACCATCTAGTCTCGAAATCCTTGCTAACTTGATATAAACTCATCTTAAAATCAGCATCATCCATTGTTAATCTTGAAATACACAGCATCTGTCCCTTAAGGACATTTGGGAACACATGTCCCGGATGCATACTATCTTGGTGTAAATAACATGGAAAAGAACACTCTTTTCAATATACATTAGTGGAAATAGTATTATGACCTGCATCCCTCTTAACTTGTACATCTAGATAATTAATACTAACGTCAGAGTATTTAAAAGTGAATTTTAACAATCTTTGCAAAACACAGGAAACAGGAAGGGGATGAGCATAGGTTTTTATTTCAAGCATTAGAAGTGATGAGAGAAGATATAAGGTTAGATGATCTAACATCACTGAACACAACGAAACCAGAGGGATTTTAAAGTTAAGGGCACATAAAGGCTCAGTTCTAAATGATTATGTACCCTTAAAACCAGAACTTAATAGCAGACGCTTAAGAAAATGATTTTGTATATGTATAGGTTTTATATGTTGTTTTAACAATTTTTAGTAGGAGTGTCATCACATGATTCTTAGTGTATGTTGATTGGTTGTCTAACTGGTTTTGTCAGTATTTAGTATATAAGAAATTTCTCAGTTCCATTTCTTTGATCTGAAGAAGCAATTTGTAATTGTGAAAATGCTTATCCTCATATTAAAAGTGCTACTTTGTAAGATGCTTCCAGATTGAATTTATCAGCTGTGGAACAGGGCCTGACTTCTTGCTACAGGTTATCTAAAATAATTACATTTTTGGGAAAACAGAAATGAAAAAAAAAAAAAAATTCTTTCTCATGAGTACATAGAGAGGAGAAGTGGGAACTGATGTTTGTAAAATGACTGTACCAAGTATGCCACTGTCATTTAAGCATTTGCAGGAGACATATTTGAAAACTATTTTTTTAAGGTTAACCCTAAATTTAGGGCAGGCAATAGTTTGCTTCAGGCATGCTGGGATTGATTCCCATGTTTGTGGAGCCATTGCAGAAATATTTCATGGCAGTTTTGGCAAAAAAGTAATACCAAAACTGGTAAGCAATGATCAGTGTCATTTTGTACTGGTGACAAACGTGATACTTTGAAGACAGCAACATTAATACAGGCCACACAGCATCCTGAGGCAGGCTTTATTGGAATTTCGCTTTCTATTAGAATTAGTTGAGAAGCTAAATTTTACCTATTCAGAATCAAATGCTAAGCTCATGTGAGTATGTTAAGAAGTCTGAGAATATTTATTAAAAACAGACACCAACGTCCAATGTCACCAGTACTTTCTGACCTGTATTTTGAGCCACTGGCTACAATGATTAAGGGAAATGGAATTTAGTTGATAACAATCCAACATAGCCACTAAACTCACGTAAGCTGAGGTAATGAACAAAATCCCTTCCTAAGTCTCCTAAACAATGTACTTGTGCAACCAGACCTCAGCAACATATTCACACCTTACTTACACTTACACACTCACACATGCAGCATCCACAGTTCATTTCCCCAAAAAGAATCAGCACAGCTGCATGCCTAAGCCTTTCAGGCTACCAGACCATGCAACCACATACAACAATATCTTAATCATATTAGCAAATGTGTTAGATTCACTGACAGTCACTCACTGGAATGAGTAAGGGCACAGAAGCAGAATGTTAGGAGTTGTGTCTCAGATGCTAGAATTTGTGAAGTCACTAGGGTCCTTAGATCCCCTCAGCTCCTTTACACATATAACCTGGAATATGCCACCATGGCAATAAACAACCATAGATGCTCCTCTCAGGGAGGAGGCGAAGACAGACATGGCTGAGCTCTCAATGTACACTAGTCTAAGCAGCATTTTGCTATTACTATAAACAATACAGCAATACAACTAACAACGTTTCACAAATTAGTATCACGTTAGGGGAATGCAGTGTATGTCAGCTTAGATGGAGATGGTCAAACAGTCCTACCTGCTTTACCCAGACAGCCTTCACCTCATGCCACAAGGCTTCCACCCACTGGCAAAGACACTTGCCCACACTGCCTTTTGTAGGCACAGTCTCATAGGCTTTCCAACTTAACAAATCCAAATCACGTCTGTATCTATTCAGCAATGCACAACTCAAAGTCTAAACAAGAAACTGTGTAACCTAGAAGCCATCCAAACCTATGAACACACACATCTGTACAATTACTGAACCCAGATTTAGTGTGTATTATTTATTCAGACCCTCTAGTAATGAAGGAGGCACATCTGGAGGGGGTCTGGCAACGTTCATCTAAAATCCTATTACCTTGTAGTTTATCCATAATAATAATGACTTAACTCCTGACTACACCAGTGTCAATAAACAAGCCCAATACCATACCACTGCAAACTACAGAACCGCTACTTTGTCTCCCACCACCTACGACACCTGCAATCATTCTCTGTGATTTCCACTACCCATCCATCAAATGGCAAACATACACTACAGACAACAAATGTGCACAAAGATTCCTCAACTTTATATTAGCCATCGCCATTGTTGGTACTCTTTCCTTATGCAGAACGTAGTCTACATGACCTTGCACTCAATAATAGTTCATAGGTTGTTACTAGGCTAACGACCATTACAGCTCTTACAAGCTTGACCCCCTCCAAACCATTTAGGTCCCGACTATCATGGGCATCTATACGCGGGGTGAGGAGGCATGTTAGTAGGGAGTTAACTAAGGATTTGTGTGTGGGGAGATGATATAATACTTTTCTTATTGAAGCCTCTATCCATAAGGGACACAGAGGCCAAATCGGGGTAAATTTACAATTTCTCATCCAACTGTCAAGGTTTCTTTTGAACAGAGTCAAGGATGAACTCTGTTTTACATGGATGTCGAGCCTACTCCGTAATGCAAAGATCCTTTGGGACACATGTCTGTCTTTTCCAGCACATTCTGGTTATGTCACAAGTGAAGCACAGATTCTTGGCTCTAGTGTTTCTGGTGCTATTGGGGTTTTTTTTGCATGTGCAACAGATCCATTAGGGCTGGGTCTCAGGAAGGCCCTATAAGCCAGGCAAAGACGCCCTTCTCAGCAGTCTGTAGGAAAGTGAATACAGAGAGACGGCCTATAGGTCATCAGTGTCGGACAGGGTACTGATGCCCTGAACTCTCCTGGTGAGAAACATTTGTGTACATTCCAACTACTGCAAGTGTCTGGTTAGATACACTCAACGGGGGCACTTATTCGGTGATAGGTATGATAAAAGTTGAATGGCACTATAAATTCCTTGGACCTGGATGTCATACCCTTACCTATAAGCTGGGTGACACAGAATTATTTTCTTATCGTCTTAGCTACATGTTGGTCAAAGGTCAGATTGCTGTCTACGTATGTTGCCAGATCCCTTAACAATAGGTCGACTCTTAGGGGTGTTCTATCAATGGAGTAATTTACTTGGACTGACAGTTTCCCAAAGGCATTGTAATAAGCCCATCCTTGGGACAGCAATGTGGTCTGTTGATCATGTCCTTCCACGGTGACAGATATTGGACTCTCCTGGAGTGCCACCAGAAATGAAGCCAATAATTAAAATCAGTCATTTATGTTCATACTATAGCATCATCCTTGATGATGGTGGAATGCTGCTCAGTGCAAGGCTCGTACCTATCTGGGACACATATTCCAAAAGATCCATTACACCTCTTTTCATATAGTCCAGTGAGATATGTCTCCAGTCATTTACACCCATACTGAATACAACAGAATTATGTTGGTACCTGAAGTGCAGTGATGTGACAGTCTATGCGACTTTGTGGATTCTGGCTCCATATAACCTGGTGAGTGGGGCACCTGTGTGTTGCACAATGGAGTATCAATGATAAGAGTATTAGGTAAAGTATATGCTTGCCTTATGGGCTTTGTACTTGAGGGACCACTGGGTGTAGGCTTATGTGAGATGTTTGGTGTTGTTTTTGATGTATGTTCTAGTGACTGTTGAGGACAAGTGTTGTCATTAGGTGTCTCTAGAGATCCTTCAGATTTAGGAAGGTTTCTTTTAAGCACCTCAGCATGAGATAATCTGCGTGCGTGTAATGAACGGTTTGTGTGTGAGGGATGTAGTATGGGTATTCCTGACAACACTGTTTGCATGCAAGATTTTCACCTCCAAGGAAGTTGTGTACTTACATCTCTCACAGACCACATTATTTCCTTTAATGACTAACTAGCTGTCTTTGAACATGAGAAAATTGCTACAATGCCTTAGGATGCCCAAATCTACAAAGCTGGCCACACAGACATTTGGAAATTGCATATCCATGTTGTCCTGTCCTGTAACAGGGTGAGCTGTTTTGGATTAAGGTTCAAGTTTTAACAGGGGTCTCCTAGGGTAATTTCTGGGGTTAAGGGCAAGATGTTAAATGATGCTAGGATATGGTGGTGCTATTCGGTAAGCAAACTAGTTTTGGGGTTAAGAGCAAGATGTTACATCATGCTAGGATATGGTAGTAATGTTCACAGTGCAACTACCTGCTTTAAGCTTAATTCCACACAATGCTATACTGCTTACCAGGTTTCAGATTTAAACCTAATTTTAAAGGGAAATGCTATTGTCTAGACATTTGCTACTAATGCAGGGAACTGCTAACCACTGTTGCTCCGTGGGCAGCTTCGCCCAAATTTACCTGATTTATAGCGGGGAAGGAAAGCTTGAAAAATTACTCCTATGCTCTCTAGCCAATAAACAAAAACACTGAGCTCCCTGGAGTGATTCCTAACTCAGACAGACCAGGTAAACACCTTCTCCTACAAGACAGATGATCCTGGAATTTCTTAATGTAAAAGCACACCAAAAGCAGCTCTCCAGTGCACATTAAACAACAAGCTGCAAAACTCCTCCTTTGCTAATTTACCCTTCTGCAAAGCAATTTGGAGAAAACAGAAAGTACGGTTGTGTACACTTACCATAAATGTCGATGTTTGAGTGTATTCACTGTTGCAGTCATCACACTTCGGTTATCTGCCTGCAGGTAGCCCTCAGTCGGCCCAAATACCAGAGTCTTGGGATTTCTGCATCAGATGCTATCACTTCTTCCATGAAGTCAGGTCATCAGGGGTATAAAACATGCAGCCGATGCCATCATATCAGTTTTTCTTGCCCCAGATTTCAGGAGACCCCAAAACAGAAAGCAATTACATGGTGTGGAACACCCCCAGTAAAAAGTAAATACCATTGTTAAAAGACATGGCCAAAAAAAAAAAAGGATAGGTAGATGTCAGGGGGCTGGAGGGAGGGTAACCAGAACTGCAACACTGAATGCACTCGAACATCATTACATTTATGGTAAGTGTACACAACTGTATTATGTACTTCGTGTTTCACTGTTGCAGTCATCACACTTGGGTTAATTCCCAAAGCTGAGGAAGGGTGGAGGCAGTCAAGATTGGCTAGCAGGCCTTGTAAGACTGCTGTGGCAAATCCAGCTCTGGATTTAGAAAAGACAGGCAAGTGGTAATGCTTAGTGAAGGTGTGTACAGAACTCCAGGTTGCAGCTTCCAGGAAGCCCCTGGTAGGGACTCCCCTGAGAAATGCTGTAGAGGTTGAGGTAGCCAGAGTGGAATAAGTTCTGATCCCCTGTGGGGTAGGTTTTCCATGGTGTTTGTAGCAGAAAAGGATGCAGTGTGCTATTCACTTAGAAATGGTTTGGTTTGAAATGGCCTTGCCTTCTGCCCCTGTAGCAAAGCTGACTAGCAGCTGGTCAGATTTTCTGAAAGGTTTAGTCCTGCCCAGGTACAACCTAAGCTGCCTGTGCATGTCCAGGAAGTGCAGGAACCTTTCCCCTTTATTCTGAGGATTAGGGAAAAAGGTTGGCAAATAAATGGATTGGTTTAAAGCCACACTAGATACCACCTTGGGCATAAATGATGGGTTAGTCCTGAGGGAAACCCTGTCCGCATGGAAGATAATGAAAGGTTCCACGGCCATAAGGGCCTGCAATTCAGACACTCTTCTTGTTGAAGTGATGGCTAGAAGTAAGGCTGTTTTCCAAGAAAGGAATTTTAACTCTGCTGTAGCTGCAGGTTCAAAGGGAGGAAGTGTTTGCTTTTCCAGTACAAAGTTAAGGTCCCAGGCTGGAGTGAGAGCTCTCATGGGGAGGGGGGTCTTAAAATTTTGGCTACTCTCAGGAACTGTTTGACCAGAGGATGAGAGAAGAGGGGTGGCTCAGTATTGTAATGAACTGAGTTGGAAGAGGCATGAATCTTAACTGAAGAGAAGGATAGGCCTTTGTGGAGCAGTTCTGTTAGATAATTTAGTATTTGAGGTAAGGTGGGCACGGCTGTGTCCATTCCCTAAGACTGGCTCCAAGAACAGTATATTTTCCACTTTTCTGAATAGGATTTCCTAGTACTAGGCCTCCTTGCCACAAGGATGACATCCAGCATCTGTTTACTGAGGATTGTTAGTGATGTGTTCAGGGGATGAGCCATGCTGTTAGGTTCAGGGTTTGCAGCTGAGGATGCAAAATCTGGCCCTCCTGCTGGGACAGCAGGGAAGGGGTCTGAGGCAGGTGCCATGGTGGCACTACTGTCACACTGCGCAAAAGTGGGTACCAGTGCTGGCGTGGCCAGTCTGGTGCAATCAGGATTGTCCTTGGCTTATCCTGTCTGGTCTTTAGTAGAACCTTTGAGAGGAGGGGCAAAGGGGGAAAAGGCATAGATTGAGAGGTTGGCTGTGGGGAGTTCTCATGCAATATTTGGCTCAGTTGATAGTTCTGCAGGGAAGCAAAGAGGTCTACCTCTGGTGCCCCCCACCTGTGGATCAGGAGCTTGAATGATTTGGGTTCCAGTTTCCACTCGTGTGGTTCCATTACATTTCTGCTTAAGTCATCTGCCAGTGAATTTAGTTTGCCTGGCAGGAATTGAACTTGCAAGTGCACTTGATTGCTCAAGGGTGTGTTCCACAGAGCCATGGCTAACCTGCAGAGTGGGTAGGAATGGGTTCCCCCCTGCTTTTTATGTACCACATAACTGTGGCGTTTTCTGTCTTTATCAACAGTTGCCCTGGAAGAATAAGGAACTTGAAGGTTGTCAATGCATTCTGTACAGCTAACGTTTCTTTTGACTGATATGCAGGTGCATTTGTTTTGGGCTCCATTTGCCTTGAATACATTTTCCTGCCATGTGAGCCCCCCATGTTGTTAGGGTTTGTGTGGCGGGGGGTTGAGTGAAAGGGAGTCCCTTGTTGTGGTAGCAGACCTCTGCCTAACAAAGGAACTCTGTTCTTAGGAATCATTGTTTCCAGGTCCTGAGAATGTTGACACCAGAGACTTTTTAAGTACCACAGAAGTTTCCTCATATGCAGTCTTGCAAATGGAATTAGTAGAATGCAAGCGGCCATGAACCATAGGGCTTGCAGTATTTTTCTTGCAGATAGCTGGGTTTGGGTGGGCAGTAGACTGAAGTAGTTTGTCAAATAAATCTGTTTTTCTGGAGTGAGGAATGCCATCTGGGAAGTTGTGTTCAAACTTGCTCCCAGGAATACAATCTTTTGGCTGGTTACCAGATGTGATTTCTTTTGGTTGATGGTAAACCTCAGTGAAGTTAGAAGTCTCTTTACAAATGTCAGGTGCTGAAGTAGCAATTCCTGGCTGTCCACCTGAATCAGGCAATCGTCCAAGTATGGGTAAATTTGAAATTTTCTCTGCCTGCAATATGCAATGGCTGAAGCCAGGCATTGTGTGAATGCCCTGGGCGCAGTAGATAAGCCAAAGGGAAGTGCAGAGAACTGATATTTCCTGCAAGATTCCCTTATGGGGATGTGCAGATAAGCTTCTTTTAAGTCTAGGGTGGCTAGCCAGGAGTCCTTGGCTAGCAAAGGAAGCAGCTGTTGGAGAGTAAGCATTCTGAATCTTGGAACCACCAAGAAGGTGTTGAGAATAGACAGATCCAGGATAGGGCATCAAGTTTTCTTTTCTGGGTACCAGAAACAGTCTGGAGTAAAAACCTTGTCCCCTTTGTTCTGCTGGAACAGGTTGAATAGCCTTGACAATGAGAAGAGAAAGTACTTGCTTTTGGGCCTCTGCTCACTGGTTTGGGGGGAGGTCTGGCCATCCGCTTGGGTTGGCAGTGGGTGGAAGTAGAATCTGTATCTTTGGGATGCAATGTTTAAGACCCATCTGTCCTGGGTAATGTACTCCCATTTTTTTTGTGTGCAGGGCTAGTTTGTCTCCTAATGGTGCAAGTACTTGGGCAAGGCTTGGAAGGATGAAGGACAAGTCATTGTGAACTTTTTCCATAGGATGGTGGCCTACTACTCCCTGTTTTTGAGGTGGGAACACTCCATTATTTAGACCTGTGTATACCCTGAGACTGTAGTCTTGGTGATCTGCTGCCCCTTGGTTTGGACTGAGAAGGTCTGGGAGGGACTGGAAAAGACCAGTTTTTTAGAAGGCCAATCCCTACTGAATCTAGGTGGCTGTACCTGTAGGAAATCTTTAACAGTTTGCATAGATTTAGCTTTTTCCTCCATCTTTTTGAGGACGACTTCTGCTTTAGTGCCAAACAGACATTCATGGTTTAATGGAGCATCTAGTAATTTTGCTTTGACATGGTCTGGCAAGATTTCTTCCTTAACCCAAGCATGTCTTCTAAGAACAGACCCAGTGAAGCAGCCCTGCAAGATGCTTCTAAAGCATCAAAACCACATTGCAAAGTATGTTTTCCAACTTGGTTAGCAGAATGCATTAACTCTTGTAAATCTTTGTGTTCTGCACAATCAGGAATCAACGTCATTTTCTGTTTAATTAGTTCCATGACATGTTGCTGATACTTTAACATGTGAAACTGGCAACTTAAAGCCCTGATGGCAAGAGTAGCAGAGGTATAAACCTTCTTACCCAAGCTGTCTAAAGCCCTAGAATTCCTGTCCGAAGGGGTAGGGTTTTTGGCTGTAGTAGCCTTAATGCCTTTAGGCCCCTGGGAAATGGTCTCTGGATCTGCAGTAGGATTCCTAAATAGGAATTTATGAGAGTCAGGTACTCTGTAGTACCTCTCAGGTTTCCTGGGAGCTGCTGGCAAAGTATCGGGGGTAAGACTGGATTCCACGAAGACATCATCTACAATTTCCAGAACAGGAGGGATAGCTAAAGGCCTCTGCTGAGGCAAGTTTTAAAATTCCCCGAGTCTCTTTTTGGACTGTGGATAGTCCTGGCACTCCCAGCGGAAATGCTCTCAGAGTATGCAGGGTTTCACCAAAAGAAAAATCCTCTGGTGGGGAAGCAGAGGGAATGGAATCCTCTGCATCAGAATCCTCATAGGTGGATAAAGATATGTCCTAGTAATCAGAAGGATCAGAGTCATCGGACTCATGATCTGAAGAATCAGAAGGAAAATCAGTTCTTGGACTTTTGGAGGGGGAAGGCTGGCTTCCCCTAATTAAAATAATAAGGTCTTCAACCATTCTAAGCATTTGTTTCTGTGGCATGGGGGCCTGAGAATGCACTTTGGTCGTCGGTTTCCTAGGCGTAGTGCGAACTCTGGGCCTGAGAAATTTGGTATTTCTGGTTTGAAATTAAGTAGTCTGTTTAATATGAACATTGGAAGGCCTGAATACACCCTCAGAAGTCAGTGCCTGCACAGTGGCTCCGGACCCATCCAAGGTAGAGATATCCGCAGGTTCAATAGTCGAAGAAGCATCTCGTGGCATACCGGACTCCGAATGGGTCTCAGTAGAGGCCTGCAAATTTGTTAGAATGGGTATCAGGGGCTGCGAAAGTGCCTGAGTACCGGCGGACTGGCGACTAGCTTAACGGAAGCGTCGTCAGAAGTTTTGGACCTATGCGGTCTGTCTCTGTCTTTATCCTTATGCTTTTTCGGAAGATCGGTAGTTGGATGGCTTATCGAAGCTATTTTGGAATACAGAGAATGAGAGTGAAAGAATTTAGCGATGAAAATAGCCCAACAAATAGTTTGGGCATTGAACAGTGCACAAAATCAACAGCGAGGAACGCCGTGGTCTGGACCTATACAGGTGATGCAGTAAGAATGAAAATCTCTGTGAGGTATTTGCTTTCCACAGGCAAGACTATTATTATTTTTTTCTGACATCAGTTAGAGCAAGAAAAAAGGATCCCCAACGGGTTACTTACCTTATAGAAGATGTCAGTTCTGAAACTCAAAAAACGAAAATTTGAGGAGGCAGCCGGCCAGCACTTGCGAACTGCTTCTGCTTCGGGCTCCACTCGGCAAGAAAAGCTGATGTAATGGCATCGGCTGCATGTTTTATACCCCTGATGACCTGACATCATGGAAGAAGCGACAGCATCCAATGCAGAAATCTCAAGACTCTGGTATTCGGGCCAACTGAGGGCTACCTGCAGGCAGATAACCCAAGTGTGACGACTGCAACAGTCAGTGGACCTTGTTTCCAGGTCCTGAGAATGTTGACACCAGAGACTTTTTAAGTACCACTGAAGTTTCCTCATATGCAGTCTTGCAAATGGAATTAGTAGAAAAGCCAAAAGAAAGCGTCTGTTCCTCATAAAATTTGTGGTTTTCTGGCAAATCATTTGAGGACTGCAGTCACTAAATAATGGTAGATATTTGAGTTTTAGACTCCAAAGCCTTCATATATGCAAATTAATCCAAAACCTGTTATTCTAGCAGCTAACATTACAAGAGCATTATTTAAAATTTGAAAGTGCTCACCATGAGAAAAGAACAATAAAGAACTTTTAATTTCTCACTAAGGTCTCTGTTTTCTTCACAGGAACAGAAAGACACAGCTATAAAATATATGAAATAAGAGCATAAGGTTTATCAGATTGTGCCATTCAACTCTATTTTGGAAAGTTTAGATCACCTACCACAAAAAGCGGAAGTTGTAACAGGGCTGCTGAAAAGTGAATCCTTTTCTCTCTCTTCACATGCTAGTACTACTGGAAACCACATAAATATTACTCTCTGTGTAATTTTCTGGAAAGCCAGGAGACTAAAATACAGAATTCAAAGTGGAAGTTGTAACAGGGCTGCCGAAAAGTGGATCATTTTCTCTTTCTTCACATGCTAGTACTACTGGAAACCACATAAATATTATGCTGTGTAATTTTCTGCATAGCCAGGAGACTAAAATACAGAATCCACACTGACACAGTTGGAAAAACACTTTATTCTAAAAGGCTTGTTACTAGTGGCATTCCACAGGGTTAAATCTAGTGCCACTCCTCTTCATAATATACCCCACTGATGACCAAGCTGTTCTTAAACAGCTCTGGCTAACAAAAGCCTGATGATGACGACTGCAAACTCAGTGCTCTTATTAAGTTTGCAGTTGATATCAATATCCTGCAAGGGCATCTAACCTACAATTTCTGGTGTTAATACCATGAACTTAAGCTAAATATAAAAAAATGCAGAACAATACTAAGTGAGAAACAAGACCCCCAACTCAAAAATGACACTGTAAATAGAGATACAGAAGTGTTAATGTGCAATGAAATTTCCATTGACAACCCATGCATCAATTGTTCTTGTAAAATCCTTCTACATAGTCCTACTAATCAGTAAATGTATATCCTCCTAGATATAAGGAAAGTACTGTCCCTCTATTTCTCCTTAATCAGGTCCATAATGGAATACAATGCCACCTTTGACATGTACCTTTCCAAATGTATTACACAATTTGAAAAACCACAACAATTCCTGACCAGGCAGATCTCAGGCATAAGCCCCGTAAGTTACTTAATGCCTCTGAAAGCCTTTTTCAAATTCCTGCCCAATGAACTCTGCCTGGCTTATAAGGCAATAATAGACCTGCAGCATCCATTGATCTTTCCAAGATCTTTCCAAGAGTTAAAGCTGGGGGGGTGGGTGAGACAGAAGTTGAGGAAGAATGACAATGGACAACACAGACGGAACGTTATGGTGAGTACATAACTTTTTTATCTGATGTCATTTTTATTCATTCCTCAACTGTTGGGACAGAGTCCTCAGTTACCTAAATCCCTGGAGGACACTAAGAAAGGATATTCCTGAGCATATCTGAGCCAAAGGCTGTTCTTCCCCTAGAGACCAGATCCAATTTGCAATGAAGGTATGAGGATTAGCCCAAGTTGCAGCTGCACAAATATCATCCAAGGAAGTTCTAGACAAAAAGGCTGAAGAAATTGCCATATACCTGGTGGAATGGGCTTTTGTTGGTTTTGGTAAAGAAAAAAACTTTTTCATACACAAAAGGTAATACAGTCAGTTAACCTATTTGGCTACAGTTATTTTAGAAACTGGTTTGACTAATCTTGACTCTGAAAAGGAAATAATTGTTCAGATTTCCTCAAATTTTTGGTTCCATGAAGATAGAAAAGTAATTGTCTGTGAACATCCAATAGGTGTAACATATTTATTACTTATTTATTTGTTTTACATTTGTTGACCAGGATAGTCTGACTGGCTACATGTCCATTTTCAGCGGAGGCCTGGGGAGAAAATCTCCACACAGTAATGTGTTATATACCATACAATATACAGGCAATTTAAAGACTATACAAGTCAAACTGTTGAAAATATTCAAACTATCATAAATCAAATGGTTAATACAATTATATAAATCAGAAATTAGCACTAAAGTGTGGGACAAAAGACAGAAGAAAGAATTAAAAAATAATTCATAGTCAAGAGTTAGGTAGAAAAGAACAGGTCAAAAGGTAAATGGTGGCAGGAAGAAGTAAGGGGAAGAGGTTAGACAGAAAATAGGGAGGGAGGAAAAGATGAGTAGTAAGCTGAGTGAAGGGATGATGAGAGATATGAAGAGAACAAGATGTTTACTAGGTTAGAGTGGGGAGATTACAGGGGCAAGAAGTGAGATGGGTAAGGTAGTGTTTAACAGAGATTTTGAAAGTATGAGTCTGGGACAGGCTTCTTAGAGTCGAGGGAAGCCTGTTCCAGAAAATGGATGGAGAGTAGCCATGTACGTTTTGTCCTGCACACTTATTAGGTTTGTAAATTTGTAGAAGATGTTGATCTGAGCTCCTTAAAGATCGAGTGGGAGTGCAATAGGAGACTAGTGAAGAGAGGCTAGGGCAGGAAAATGGTTTAAGAATGAAGTGAATGGTGAGAAGTTGGATATATTTGAGATGGTTTTGAAAGTCAAGCCAGTGTAGTGATTTGAGGGCAAGACAGTGATGGGATTTGTAAGGCAAGTTAGCAGCAAATCTAGCCACTTTGTTATAGGTAGATTCAAGTTTAGAGAGAAGCGTAGACTGAAGGTTAGTAAAGATCTGTGCACTATAAAAAATACTAGGGAGGAGAGAGGCATGGGCAAGGATAACTCTAGTTTCAGGAGTGAGAATTTTTTATTTCTATAAAGAAGACCAAGCTTTTGACGGATTTCTTTATACTATGAAGTATGTGAAGGTCAAATTTCAGTTGGTCATCTAGAATTACTCCAAGGAGCTTGGTATGGGTTTCTGGAGCTATTATAGTGTTGAGTGAGTAGATGGTGAAGGAAGATTTAAGAGAGAGATAAGAATTTGGAAGAAAAAGTAGTAGTTTTGTTTTTTTGGAGTTAAGTATAAGAAGGTGTTGAGTTAGCCAAGTTTCAGTCTAATTAAAAGATGTTTGTGTGACGGTTAGTAGTTCAGTAGGATTGTCAGCTATAGATATAATGGTAGAGTCATCTGCATACTGTACGAGAAGACTGGGGACAAGAGTTGTGGAGTTCACTAGTAAAGATGTTAAAAAGGAGGGGTCCAAGGATGGAGCCCTGTGGAACACCTGTATTAATAGGGAGAAAAGAAGAGAGAGCAGAGAACCATCTGACAGATTGATACCGGTCTGAGATGTAGCTGCTAAATCAAGAGACAGTTGCTGGGGGAGAGGTTAAGTTGAGAAAGCTTTGAGAGAAGGATAGAATGAGATACTGTGTCAAAAGCTTTGGACAGATCTAAGAATAGACAAGAAATTAGTTTACTATTGTCTCTGGCTTGAGAGACAGTATTGGTAAAAGAAATAAGTGCAGTGGAGGTACTATGATGTGGACAAAAGCCATGTTGGGTAGGAGTGATCAGATTGTATTGCGGGTAGGTGGGCCAGGATTTGTTTATATTTGTTTATATATTCTCCTTTATTGCAGAAATTTGGAAAGCAGACTGGAAGGCTAACCTGATTAATGTTGTATTCTGACACCACCGTAGGTAGAAAGGATAAATGGGTCTGTAAAGATACTTCATCCTTGTGGAAAATCAAATAAGGGGGGGGTTAGATGACAGGGCCTGTAATTCAGACACCCTTCTGGCAGATTAACAGCAACCAAGCAGATAGTTTTCTGAGTCAGAAATTTTAGGTAACACTTGGCTGGGGGGGGGGTGAGTTAAGTTCTGCAAAACAATATTTAAATCCCAAGGAAGAGTAGACTCCTCTAATGCAGGTCTAAGTATGTATGTTCTGAGAAAGGCTTTGCAAAGTTTGGAAGATGCTAAAGTTGAATTATCTAGTACTATATGAAAATTAGAAATGGCTGCTAATTGTACTCCTACAGTTGAAGAGCAAGCCACTTCAATGAAAACTGTAGCTAAAAAATCAAGAACCATAGAAATTGAAGATGGAAAGGGATCCAACTTCTTTTTATGAGCCTGAAATACGAATCTTTTCCATTTACATTTGCAAATCTTTCTAGTTGAAGCTTTCTGGGATGATAAAAGATTATAATGGACCGGAAAGGACAGCCTGGACTGTCTAGCAATTAACACAACTGGAAAAAACATGCAGTGAAGTACAGGCCTGAAACATCTGGATGAGTTACATCTGCCAGGTGAGGCAGGACTAAAGTTGGATCCAGAATCCAGGGCAGGCATGCAAGATGAGGCCAAAGGAAGGGAAACCAGATCTGATGAGGCCAACAAAGTGCACTTAGGATAACTGTGCTCTTCAATCAAGACAGAACTGGAAAAACCATTGTGACGCCCGTGCCCTGGTCCAGCAATCAAGGAGCCTCAATCCTCACCACTGACACCAGAGAGGGCGACTCCTAGAAGAGGAAAGGATAAAGTACAGTTTTGTACCTACCATAAATGTAGATGTTCGAGTGTATACACTGCTGCAGTCATTACACTTGGGTTATCCTGCCGTCAGGTGGTTCCCCAGTCGGCCTGAGTTCCAAAGTCTTGGTCCGGCGTCTGTTGCTGTCGCCTCCGCCCTGACGTCAGTGCGACAGGGGTATAGAAGATGCAGCCGACGCCATTTTCTTCAGTTTTTCTTGCCCCAGATGTCAGGTGCCTCTAAACAGGTAGGCAATTCCAATTGCTAATAAAACACACATAAGAAAAGCAAAAAACAACTTACAGCTACCAGCAAATACTACCCATAGGTAGTAAGGGTAGAAGACATAGGTACGTGCCAGCCAGTAAGAGGGGAAGGAGGGAGGGTAACCTGGACTGCTGCAGTGTATACACTCGAATATCTACATTTATGGTAGGTACAAAACTGTACTATGTTCATCGTGTTACACTGCTGCAGTCATTACACTTGGGTAGAATCCCAAAGTTGAGGAAGGGTGGCTGGTTCTATAAGGCATTAGGGGTGGCTATAAGGCCCTGCAGCACTGCAGTGGCGAAGCCAGTTCTGGATTTAGAGTATAGAGGCAGATGGTAATGCTTGGTGAAGGTATGTACAGAACTCCAAGTTGCTGCTTCCAAAATATCCTTGTTAGGTACTCCCCTGAGGTAGGCAGCTGAAGTGGCTGTTGCCCTGGTGGAGCAAGATCTAATGCTGCTAGGTACAGGTTTTCCATGGTATGTGTAGCAGAAGCGTATACAATGTCCTATCCATTTTGAAATAGTCTGTTTTGAAATGGCTTTTCACTGTGCTCCTGCAGCATATGCTACCAGTAATTGCTCAAATTTTCTGAAAGCTTTGGTTTTGTCCAAGTAGAAACGTAACTGCCTGTGAATGTCCAAAGAGTGCAGTAGTCTCTCCCCTTCATTCTGTGGTTTAGGATAAAAAGTTGGCAGGTGAATAGTTTGGCTTAGAGCCACACTGGATACCACCTTTGGCATAAAAGTTGGGTTAGTTCTTAAAGACACCCTGTCCTGGTGGAAAATGAGGAAAGGTTCCACTGCCATTAGTGCCTGTAATTCTGAAACTCTTCGTGCTGATGTTATTGCCAGGAGCAGAGCAGTTTTCCAAGAGATATATTTTAATTCTGCTGTGTTGGCTGGCTCAAAAGGAGGTAAAGTTAGCTTCTCCAAAACAAAGTTGAGGTCCCAAGTTGGAGTAGGTGCTCTACGGGGCGGTCTTAAGTTTTTAGCCCCGAGGTACTGTTTTAGCAGAGGATTAGAGAAAATTGGTGGATCCGTGTTGTAATGAGCAGAGATGGCAGAGGCGTGGATCTTGATGGATGAGAAGGAGAGTCCTTTGTCCAGCATCTCAGTTAAGTATTGTAGTATCTGAGGAATGTTTGGGACAAGAGAGTCAATCAAGGTTGTGAGCTTGGTTCCAGGCACAGAATCTCTTCCATTTACCCGAATAGGCTTTCCTGGTACTAGGCCTTCTGGCCTCCAGAATGACATCCATAACAGCTTTGGAGAGAGGCATTGCTTGCTTGACTAAGGAATCTGCCATGCAGCTAGGTTTAAGGTCTTTAGCTGGCTGTGTAGTATTTGTTTGTTGTGCTGAGTCAGCAGATGTGGGATTTGAGGCAAAATCCAGGGTGGTTCTTGTGCTAAACTCCTTAAGATTGGGTATCAGTGTTCGCATGGCCAGTCTGGTGCATTCAGGATCATCTTTGGCTCTTCCTGCCTGGCTTTTATGAATATCTTTGGCAGGAGAGGTAGTGGTGGGAAAGCGTATACTTGTAGGTTCTCCCAGCTGAATGAGAGGGCATCCACTTTCCATGCTTGTGGATGGTAACTCCTTATGCAGAATTACTGTAGCTAGCAGTTTATTGGGGATGCAAACAGATCTATGTCCAGGCTCCACCATTTCTGCGTTATTCTGAATATTTGTGGATTCAACTCCCATTCGTGGGGATCCATGATGTTTCTGAAGGTTTATAGCTGTGTTCCACAAGGTCATAGCTCGTCTGCATAGGGGGTAGGAGTGAGTGCCCCCTTGCTTATGTACCACATAACTGTGGTGTTGTCTTTCTTTAGTTGTAGTTGTCCTGGATGCAGCAGGTCCTTGAAAGCTATAAGCGCATTTTATAGAGCTAGCATCTCTTTTTGATTGATGTGAAGATGCCTTTGTTCTGCGGGCCACGTGCCCTGAATACATTTACCTGCCATGTGTGCTCCCCAGGCGTAATCCGATGCATCTGTTGTCAAGTGTTTGCCTGGCTGTGGGTTGTGTAAAAGGCTGTCCCTCGTTGAGGTGACAAGCTTGAGCCCACCATTGAAACTCCTGCTGAAGGCAAGGGATTAGTGGTATGTTTCCAAACTTTGATAGTGTTGAGACCATACATTCTTTAGGTACCATTGTAGTTTCCTCATATGCAGTCTGGCATATGGAATTAGTAGTATGCAGGATGCCATGTAACCCAAGGCCTGTAGAATTTTTCTTGCAGGGAGTTGGGTCTTTGTTGCCATCAATTGAAAGTATTGTGTCAGTTGTCCTTGTTTGTCTGGCGTGAGATAAGCCATCTGGGCCGTTGTGTTCAAGCTGGCACCCAGGAATATAATCTCTTGTGAGGGCTCTAGTTTTGATTTCTTTTCATTTACTGTATACCCCAGGCAACTTAACTTTTTTACAAACGCCAGATGCTTTAGAAGAATGTCCTTGCTCTCTGCTTGAATCAGGCAGTCGTCCAGGTATGGATAAATTTGAATTCCTTTCTGTCTGCAAAATGCAATTACTGGTGCCAGGCACTTTGTGAAGACCCTGGGCGCAGTAGATAAGCCAAAGGGCAGTGCAGAGAATTGGTAGTGCATTGAACCAGTTATGAATCTGATGTATCTTCTGCAGTTTTGTCTGATAGGGACATGCAGGTATGCCTCTGAGGTCCAAAGTCACGAGCCAAGCTTTCTTGCCCAGCATGGGAAAAAGCTGCTGTAATGTCAACATTTTGAATTTCGGAACATCCAGGTAAGTGTTTAGAGATGAAAGATACAGAATGGGCCTCCAGGCTTTGTCCTTCCAGGGTACCAGAGAGAGTCTTGAGTAAAATCCTTGTCCTTGCTCCTGTGATGGTACCTTTTGAATAGCTCTCATATCCATGAGTGCTGTAATTTGTTTTTGAGCCTCTGTCCATTGATTTGGTGGCAGATTTGGCATTCCTTTAAACCTTGGCAGTGTGTGAAAGTGGAACCTGTAACCCTGAAATACAATGTTGAGAACCCATTTGTCTTTGGTGATCATTTGCCAATTGTGGTAGAAGAGAGCCAGTTTTCCTCCCAAGGGGGCTGCCAAGAAGGATTTGTTTGGCAGCTGTAGTGGTAAGTCATTGGAGCTGCTTTTTATATGGTTGGGGCCTGTCTTCCCCTTCTTTCTGGCCTGGTGCAACCCATTGTCTAGGCCTGTAAGGACCTTGTGTTTGACCTCTACCTCTTCGACGTCTGTATCTTCCCCTTTGAGGTCTTGTCTGCAATTGGAAAGGACCAATTCTTAGTTGGCCAGTTTCTGCTAAATCTAGGAGGCTGAACCTGTAAGAAATCCTTCACCGTTTGCATAGATTTTGCCTTATCCTCCATTTTCTTTAATACCTCTTCTGCCTTAACTCCAAATAACACATCCTGCTGCAAAGGTGCATCCAATAATTTTGCTTTAACATGATCTGGTAACGTATGTTCTTTTAACCAAGTGTGTCTTCTAATGACAGAGCCTGTAACTGCTGCTCTGCAGGAGGCCTCTAGAGAATCAAAACCACATTGCCAAGTATGCTTTCCCACTTGTTCAGCTGCATGCAATAAATCCTGCATTTCTTTAAAATTAGGAGGATCTGATTCTGGAAGCAATTTTTGTTTTAACTGAGACAGTAAAAACTGCTGATATTTTAACATGTGAAACTGGCAATTTAAGGCTCTCATTGCTAAAGTTGCAGACGTATATACTTTCTTTCCCCATCTGTCTAATGTTCTGGAATCTCTGTCAGTGGGAACTGGATTCTTGGCTGATGAGGTCTTAACTCTTTTGGGTCCCTGAGAAATAGTTTCAGGGTCAGCTACAGGGCTTTTATACAGAAATTTATGTGAGTCAGGGACTCTGTAGTATCTGTCAGGTTTAACAGGGGCTGGAGGTAAGGAATCAGGATTTAAGCTGGATTCAGTATACACATCATCCACAATATCTAACACTGGCGGAATAGCAAGGGGTCTGTGTTGAGGTAATAAAAGGAAGTCTCTGAGCCTTTTCTTGGATTCTGAGTAATCCTGGCCTTCCCAGTGGAAATGCTCCCTCATGGTATGTAGGGTTTCCCCAAAGGAGTAGTCCTCAGGCGGTGAGGCTGATGGAATTGATTCCTCAGCATCAGAGTCCTCATAAGGGGGTAAAGAGTATCCTAGGTCTGAGGATGAATCAGAAGAGATGGACACCTGGTCGGATGAGTCATAGTCTGCATCCTGTCTAGGCTTTTTATCAGGAGGGGGATGGGACCCCCTGATCACAGTGATTAGGTCTTCGGCCATTTTGAGTATTTGTTTCTTAGGCATGGAGGCCTGTCCTGGAGAATGCTGATACTGTTTCTTTGACTTTAAAGGAGGCTTAGACTTAGCTGAGGGTTTAATGCTTACTGAGCAGGTCTGAAGACACCCTTTGTAGCTGTGGGTTGCTCAGCTACTCCGGATCCCTCTGAAAGGTTAGTCTCGGTAGGCTGAAGAACTTGTGAATCCGAAGGCCCAGCCATCTCCACGTGGAAGTCAGAGGCGGCTTGTGGTTCTACAGAAGCGGTCGTCAGGGGCTGCGAAGGCGCCTCGCTGAAAACCGGAGAACCGGCGACTGGCCTAGAAGAGGCTTCGTCGTCAGGTCTTTGCGCTTTTTGTGTATTCCGGTTGTCAGAAGTTCCGACGGCATGGTATAATTGAATTTTCTACCAAAAAAATGTCGGGCAAAATCAAACCGACATTTAATAGTGCGCTTGTTAAACCTAGCACAAAACCGACAACCAGTGATGTCGTGGTCAGGGCCTAGGCATGGGGTACAACAGGAATGGAAATCCTTATGAGGTATTTGCTTCCCACAAGAAATACAGTTATTAACTTTTACTGACATTGGTCTGAGGCAAGAAAAAGTTTCCCCAATGAGTTACTTAGCTTTGTAGAAGACTTGGGTTTTGGATTCGGAATGAAAATCTCACGAGACAGCCAACCGGCACTTGTGAACTGCTTTTGCTTCAGGCACCGCGCGGCAAGAAAGACTGAAGAAAATGGCGTTGGCTGCATCTTATATACCCCTGTCGAACTGACATCAGGAAGGAGGCGACAGCAACCGACGCTGGAGCAAGACTTTGAAACTCAGGCCAACTGGGGAACCGCCTGACGGCAGGATAACCCAAGTGTAATGACTGCAGCAGTGTAACACGATGAACATCTAATACACACAGTAAAGTACAATTTCCCTTAAGTGCACACAGAGATCAGTCAGTCGGTCTAGGGCTGGTTCTTCCCTTGCTCACCAGGTCCCTAATAAGACTCCCCACTGGCACAGCTATAGGGTCCAGATCTTATCCTAACTGGCAAGCTAACCTCCAGTACCCCCTCTGTCCAACCAGTGCTTCGTGACCCTGTCCAGGTAGCTGACACACATCCACACTTTGAGATAAGTATTTATACAACTTCACAGACACTCCTGGGAAAGGCTGACACAAATTCTCCAGCTGTGCCCCTTTACCCAGACTATACATTAGTAATTTCTGCCACCACCAGCTAATATTATCAGCTACTAAAAGGCCCTTAAAAGGGTGTCCAGTTATTACTGTGCAATATTATTATCCAATTGGTAATGTGACTATACAGTCTAAGGCTTATTTTAGAGTGGCCTATTACAATAACCTCTATAAATATGCAATGTACTCTAGAGCCTACTTTGTCTACACAAACCAGCCACAGGTAAAAGTTTTTAAAATATTTAATAATAAATAATTAAAACACAAGACAATACTACTACACCACAGAGATATCTAAGAGTTCAGAGATCACACAAAAACTTAAAACAATACAGTAGGACAGGTCTGACTTCAAAGAAAAACACAATCTAACTTTCTAATCTTTAGCTAAGCTTAAGAGAAAACACAGTGCTATAATCCTACTTACATACATAAAGAACAAGCAGTGCTGGGTTAGATGTCCAAGATCAAAATGCTTACAGTCTCTCACTGAACAATAGTTTTTAAACACTAACCAAAAGCTCTGCTGAGGTCCTCCCAAATTACATCATTTTGACACTTAAGTTTTCTCAGGATTCACATTACATTGTCTTGACACTAAGTCTGGAGTTCCCATGCCACAAACTGGATTATTTAGCAAGCTAACACCTGCTCAGGAAACTACAGCAATATAAGGCATTTCACATGTACACTCTAGCAGAAACCAAAGCAAAAAAAGCACCTTCCACATGTAAATTCTGGCCCTTTACTTTAACCTTAAAACAATGGACATGAAACCTTTATCCACGACTCATTGGAGCCGGCATGTAAAACATCAAAGAGATTCATTAGATCTTTTCAACTTCAAAAGATACATTTGAAATGCTTAGCCTGGTTTTCCTTACAGTATATGGCAATGTTGCAACAATCTTGAAGTTCACATTTTACAGTATTTCCTTTAATTTAAAAACACAAGCCTGTATTTTACATTTATTTATACAGTTGATAGAATTATGTATCAAATTCTATTTGACAAGGCTGGCACTCTTCGCCCATCTTCCTCCAATCTTCACAACCATGCACTCGACTAGAGGCCTGAAATGTCTGGATGAGTCATGTTGTTGGGTGAGACAAAAGGACTGGATTTCGATCCAGAATGTGTATACAAGATACAAAGGAAGGGAAACCAGATCTGATTGAGACCAATAAAGTGCAATTAGGATAACTGTGTTCTTCAATCGAGATGTTTTCTGGAGAAATTTGTAAATAGGGGAAGTAGGGATTAAGTGTACAGGAGACCAGAGGGTCAAGCATGAAGAAGCATGTCTCTTGGGGACTTCTCCACTGGGGCAATAACAGCAAATAACCTGCTGCAATTGTTGTGAGGGAAGATGCAAAGAGGTTGCAGCATAGTTGGCCTCATCAACAGAAAATCCTCTCAACCACATTCATGGTGAGAGATCACTCATGAGACATTAGAATCCACCTGGTTAATTTGTCTGCAATCATGCTGAACCTCCCTGGAATGTGCATTGCTATCAGAAAACTATTGGATGAGATCACCTATTGCCATACTCTAATAGCTTTCTGACAAAAGGGTAAGATCTGGTTCCCCCTTGTTTGTTGATATACCAGATGACTGACATACTGTCCATCTACATCTGAACAGTCCCAGTTGGGAGTGTGTCTTTGAAGCTCTGCAATACCAGGAGGACAGCTCTCATCTCCAGGACAGTGATATGCATGTTGGCCTCTTCAGGGGACCATGTGCTTTGGACTGTCCCTCCCAAGAAGTGCCCCTCCCACCCAATCTGAGAGGCATCTGTGATTGAGGGAGAACAAAGAGATGGCCTTCCTGTATCTGACTGGAATGGATCCACCATAGAAGGTAATATTTGCAAGCTTGCATTGTTTTGATTTGACCGAATAAAGGTTGTTGGGGAATACACCACTGAGTTGTGACTGCCGATTGGAGGATCCTCATATGGTACCTTGCTAGCGGTACAAGAGTGATTGCCACTGACATGGACCCCAATGCTTGAAGTATTAGATGAACTGAGCTTTGAATGATCTTTTTAACCAGGAACTGAACTGTTTGGATCTGGAACAGAAGCTATTTGAGTGGTTCTACTGAACAGAGCACTGATGAATTCCAATATCTGAGTTGGCTCAAGTTGAGATTTGTTCTGGTTGACAGAGATCCACAGATGAGAACATAACTTGAGTAAGCAGTCCTGAGCTTGAATTAGATAACTCCTGGTTGGAGCAGTTATGAGCCAGTTGTCTAGATATGGAACACCCAGAATCCCTGCAGTCTCAAGTAGCTGCAATTATTACCATACACTTGGTAAACACCCTGAAGGCTGTGGTGAGACGAAAGGGCAGTGCTCTGAACTGGTAATCACTGGCTCCAAGCCGGAAGCGTAGATATTTCCTGGACTGTGTGCTCATTTTTATATGATAGCAAGCATCCTGAAGAACTACCAAGTACACCCAGCCGTCTTTGCTCAGAAAAGGCAGAATGGACTGAACCATGACCACCTGACACTTTGTATACTGAAGTGATCAATTTAGTTTGTTGAAATTTAATATTGGTCTCCAGTCTCCTGTTTTCTTTGGCACTAAAAAGAATCTTGAATAACTTCCGGACTCTTACAGGTATGGGGGGAACCTTCTGGATGACTCTTTTTCGAGCAGTTTATTTCTAGTGCTGCTGCTTCCCTTTGATTGTGTGGAACATCAGGGATTTTGTCTGATATCAATGGGGGTGGCTGGGAAAATGGTATTATATAACCCCAGGATACTCGCACACCATGAATCTTTTGTAATTTATAGCCAGGCTCTCAGGTGTAGGGATAGACAACCCCGGACACTGCCTCCAGAGACAGACAGCGAGGCCTCCTTTTAGAAGCAATGAGAAGCTGTCAGAGAAAGTATCTCTAGATCCCTGGTTATGTGGGCCACTTATGCCACATGGATGGCGTCTTCCATTAGAGTTCCCCCCTCTGCCCCTGGGGGGAACTGTCTCCACATGGATCTTAGAAGGGACCCCAGGATTTTTTGAACCACATTTTCCATCCACCTCATTCATTCCTAGAAAAAGTCCATTGAGGGGTTAAAAAATGTACACCCACAGCAGACAGGGTTTTTCCTTCCTGCTCACATCTAGAAAGTGTGTCTAACTTTGGGGCCAAATAAAGACGAAGAATGAGGTGAAGAGTTTCGCAAAATCACACACCCACATCCAGGCATGTCTTGTGATGGAAATGCCCAAATGCAACACCCTTGAGGTACTCTCAGCAGCAAACGAGATGAGCCTCATGGATGAATTTGAAAGAGATTGAAGGGTATCCAAGTGCGAGGATTTAGTGCTCTCTACTTCAGAGGATGTAGGCCCAGAGGGGGATTTAGAAATTTCTTTGCTCAAATCCCTCTGAAGTCTCGTAAAACGTGTCAAGTAATTCAGTGACCTCACAGCAAATGTTGCTGAAGCATAATCACACTTCCAAAATCTGTCCAGTATACTAGACTCCTTGTTAGGTGGATGGGCAGAGGACCTTTGTTCTGCCAATTCCTTCTTATTGGCCGCCACCACAACCATGGCATCAACAGGTAGTCCCTTACTCCAATATGCTCTATACTTAGGTGGTGTCAGGATGGTATCTAGTCTCTTAGGGTTAGGCTCAACTGTATCAGCCTCCTCCCACACACGTCAGGAGACCACATCAATGAGCTCATCAGCGGGTGAAGTCACAAAGGAGGTAGACGGACCAGTGCCAAATCAGGAACACTGACTCCTTCTGTGAAGGGTTATTGGGGGAATAACCTCCCCTTTGTTTCAGGAATTCAAAGATGTCTCCAAATGAGGCATCACTGGATGGTGGTCTGGGGACCCTTCCTCTTCATCAAAGTCAGGGTCCTCTGTGACAGACTCTTGCAGAGAGTCTAAGTGCCTCCTTTTACACTTCCTCTTCCTAGGGACTTTCTTGGTTGGCTGCTCCAGAGAAGTAGTGGAAGAGGCTACTATACCACGCTGGGTTGTCTGGAGACTGGTTTGGAATGGCTGTCCCAGTGGACCACAAGATTGAGACTCTGGATGCAGAACAGAATGGAACTGGGTAGCCAGAGCCAAAGAAGGAAGAGAAGTCTGAACTCTGGGAACAGAGAAAGATATCTCCAGTACCTCGAAGATAGAATGCCTTGGAGAAAAGGACACCCACAGATCTGATAAGGCATGCTTACAGTCAGTTGACTCCCTTCACCCTGAAGCAAAACTACTCAAGGAAGAAATCAGAGCTGATCTGTCCAGCTCTGAAGCTCTGAGGGGCAGAGACATCTCTAACAGTTTTGGAGTAGAGTCCAACACCTCGGATCCGATGCTGATGCTACAGCTCCGAGAGTCATCTGGCTCCAAAGTACTTGGAGCTGGAGTACTCAAAGACACCATCAGAGTTGAAGAGGTCAACATCTTCGGATCAGAGGCAGAAAACTCTAGGACTTTCGAATCTGATGGCTCCAAAACCAAAGGTTGGATTGGAGAAGGAGCTAATAATTGAGGAGTAGTAGTGATTAAGGTCTCTGGTCCCAATGGGGTCGGAGATGGGAGGACTTCCATTTGCACTTGCGTCCAGAGGAACTTCCTCATCATCCTGTCCACATCTTGGAAGACTGAATGGATAAGGCCATGGATGAAGGTCTTGAATGGTGTTGTGGTGATGCCAAGAAAGAAGATGGAAGCTGAGAGGTGATTGCATCCAACAATATCTGAGGTGAGTGGATCCATGCAGAGTTACCTGCTCTAGGTTTCGGATCAGACTTTTTGGCAAGCTTAATTAGAGGTTCTGTTGACGGAGCAGAAACAGTAGATGTTGGCAGCTCTGCAGATCTTTTATGAGACACTCTAGTCTGAGAATTTCTTTTTCCTTTTTTTTGTCTACTTTTTTTTGGAGATCTGAGCCCCAGTGGCTGTAGCAGCAGGTTTAGAGGGCAGCAACCCCGTAAGAATTTATTCATTCTTTCTGTCAATCAAGCCACAGGTATTAAACCTTTTACAGATATCACAGTCGGCGTCACAATGGGAAGGCCCTAAACAATATATGCTCTTTGAATGTGCATTCAAGTTTGGAATTTTGTAGCCGCAGGCCACACACTTTTTAAAACCTGAAGGTTTATCAGACATTATGCAGATAAATAGAGAAAGTTAGAAAAAAGGATTTTTTTTCTTTTTAGACAGTAAGAAAGAGAAATTACCAACAATGCTAATTAAAAACAGAGTACTAACAAAGTACTTTAAGAAACAAATTATCAACGATTGTATTGAAGTATACTCTAATGAGTAAGAACAGAAAGGAATTGGGAAATAACTTCAGAAATTTAAAACAAAGAAAAGAGCAAGGATATATAGAAAAATATAAACTGAAAATTAACTAAAACACACTATGAAAACTCACTCGAGAGTTTACAGCGACTACGTCCAAACGCTAAAGCAGCAAATGATACCAGAGGTATGTTAGGTGAATAGGGTATTACAGGTAAAGGGAGGAGCTCGAGAGTTTCAGTGTTCCATGAGCTGGAAGAAGTGGCCGAGTTGAATCCAAGGACTGGATCTGAACCCAACAGTTGAGGAAGGAATAAAAATTACATCAGATCACTAGTTAAGTTACTGACAACAGAGGTAGACAGGTTTAATAAATATGCCCACTGGGTGTATCATCACTGGAGAACAAAGATGCCATGTTAAAAAAAAAAAATCAATTATTTTTCTTATTTTATTAAGGCAACAGGTTGTTTTGTAAATTATCTGTTACCTACATGTGAGAAGTTGGGACACCTGAAAAAAACAGGCCTAAAACACTGAAAGGATAGACAAATTACAGTAATTTTCTCAGAGCAGTTGTACTTCTAAGGTATTTGGCACACCTGAATATAGAAGCAGCACAAATACTGGTTACCAGATTTTTTGTAAATGGGATATGAAGATTCATTAGTGTAGCTCAACATAACAGTCTACTAAAAAGGTACACTACCACAAGTTATGCCATGGATGTTGAGACGCTAAATGAAATACCCTGTTCACAAAGAAATTGATTAGCAAAGCATAAAAGGCACTTATGAAGTTTAGTGCAAAGAAGGTGAAAAAGATTTGCCAAGGGTGAAGCCAACTTTTGGGGGTGGAGACAAACACATGGGTAATTGCTTGATGCCTAGATGTGCTAGTAAGTCACGCCATTTCAGAATATTTGCATGGAATTGTCTCCATAGACATCTTCATACTCCTGGAGAACCAAGAAAAATGTTCCTGAATGCAGATGCCCATTGCTAAAAGTGTGAGTAGCTTGTGCTAGGTATATGGAAATACACCTTTTTGTCTTGTTTACATTTAGTTACATTTTACACATTTATTTATTTATGATTTGTTTACTGGGTGGATGGGACTGGTCATATTGACCCTTTTCAGGCATGACCTGAAGTCATCGAGCAGATAACACACAGAAAATCTAATCATATATAGGATCATCACAAGATCATAAGAAGTTACTAGGCTATTGGCCCTGAGGCCCTTACAAGCCTAGCCAAGAATTTAGCCGATGTTCCAACAAGTCAGCACCCTATGCCACTGTCAAGCAGGGACACAGGTGAAATCCCAGGGGTGCATTTTCTGTTCCCCCCTCCAGTTATCCAGGTTGCACTTAAAAAGGTTTAATGAGGTACTCTGCTTTATGTAGCGAGGGAGTCTATTCCACAAAAGGTGGAGTGTCTCTGGGACACAAATCTGTCCCGTCAACAAGTCCTATTGATGTCACAGACCAAGCTGAGGTCGCATGTGCAGGTTACTTGAATAGAGCTTGACTTGAAGATATGCAGCAGTCCCATCAGGGCGGGATCTGAGACTGCTCTGTATGTCAGAAAGAGGTCGCCTCTGAGGAGTCTGTAGGAGACTGAGTAGAGGGACTGGGCTTTTAGCTTATCTGTGTAGGGTAGATGTTTGAAGCCCTGGATTCTCCTGGTGAGAAAACTCTGTGGTCTCTCCAGCTGCTGCATGTGCTTTGAGAGGTACATGCCGAAAGGGGCATTGTACTCAATAATGGGTCTTATAAGGGAAGAATACAGGGATGTTATGACCACCTTGTCCCAGGATGAGATGCCCTTACTAATGAGGTGGGCCATGTAGAAAGCTTTCCATACAATGGAGGCAATATGGGGGTCAAATGTCAATTTGCCATCAACCTGGGTGCAGAAGTCCCTCACGACTGACTGCGTGCTTAGTGCATTATCACCAATGTGATCATTTTTGGGGATGTCATTCTCCCCAAAACAGATGATGATGCATTTCTTTTGGCATTCAGTTTGAGGCCATGTTTCTGGCACCAGTCATTTGTCCGAGTGAGACCCTCTTGGAGGTTGCCCACATCATTAGGGGAATTGATGACAGCACCCAGCTTGCAGTTATCTGCAAACTTGGTCAGTCATAGCTCTCTAGACTTTGGCCTGCACCTCTGAGAAGTATATCCCAAACCGAAGAGGCCCCAGGACTGATCCCTGGGGTACATGGGTCTACTACTTTAACTGGCTTCCCCTAGGGGAGATGGTGAATTCAAAAGCGACTGCTTTGTGGTCGGATCCTACCAGGGATGATGACACTGTAGGGATGCTGCAGTGGTTACTCATGTTGGTTAATACCAAGTTCAAGATATTTTCACCTCTTCTGGGGGTGTCAAACAACTGGTCCACATCATTTGCACTGATGAAATCAAGTAATCTCTGGGCATTTGTGTTTTGGTATGAGTATATCTTCCAATCTATGGCTGGATAGTTAATGTTGGACAGGGTCAGGGGTAAAGGGTTGAATCTTGACAGATTCGAACAGGTCCAGACAGGTGGAGTGGGCATCTTGAGTCAGAATTGGAGGCTTGTAGCTAGCTCTGATTTGATTAGGGGTCTTTGTCAATTAACTGCACCTGGACTATTTACTGTGCATCATACTGTTTGACCAGCCTAGAAATGTGTATGTCTTTTATATATATGTTAACTCCACCTCCTTTTGTTTGGCTGCCCACAGTCTGGTGTCTGAATGAATGAATGATAGGATGAGTAACCTGGTATGGCTGGGGTGCTCTCCGCAGCTCTGAACCAGGTTTCTGTGACTGCACAAATGTCAGCTTCATCCAGGGTTAAAAATGCTTGCAGTGAATACACTTTCATGTTTAGACTCCTAGCGTTTAGCAGCATGACCTTTAATTTACGTTTTGATGAAATTTTCATGTTGGTAGTTGGACCTCATGGCATTGCCTAAAAAAGGCACTATGGGGAGGCAAGAGCCTTTGCCAGGAGCCTAAATCCCAAGGGAGACAGATGCAGGCCTTCTCTGGCAAAGGATTGAGGCTTGTCAATCATGTCATCCCAGGTTGTCAGGTACAAATCAAGTAGATATACAGACATTTTAAATTAGACATGGCAATGGTTGTCAAGAAATAAATACCACATCATATGTAATTCAGTACCACAGAACAAGTTATCTTAGTGATAATTACACAGAGTATAAATAAACATTATGTACAATATACACAGTCTGTGTGTAATAGTGTAATGAACGAATACAGCCAGAATTATGTGACTTACTATTATCCATTAAGCAAATAAATTTGCTTTCATCTTAAGTGCTTTGCAGTGTTTTTTCTATTGTAGTAGAGCACGTGCTAATTTCATTAAAAAAAGTGGTTCCAGTTAGTTGGCCTTATATGTGAGAAGGCTCATTTGCCTACAGTATTTTAGAATTGAGGGCAGATGAGAAGGATTCCATTGTGCTGGCAATTTCTTAGAGGGTAGGGAGTGTAGGAATGATCCATAAATGGTACTTGGTTCTAAGAGGCAGGCAAATACCTTAGTTTTAGTATTTTGAAAATGAAATAGCTTGTAAGGAAAGTGGCTCTATCATCTATGAAAAGCCAGTTAACACTTTTTATGAGATCACAATAATGAATATCTGATTCAGCAAGTAGTGCAAATCTGAAGAGCTTATTCTCTACAATCTGAAGCTTATGGGTATTGCAAGATGAATGAAACATTACTAAATGTAAGCAGTACTCAAGTTTCGGGAGAAGGACGTTCTTCGCTATTGTCAATCTAGTTTTTGGGGTTAGCAAATCTGATATTTAGAATAGAGTTGTATTTGTAAGAGAACTTTTTTGTGGATACTAACATGGGTTTTAAATACAAGTGAGGATCAAGTGGAATACCTAGATATTTGTTTTCAGCAACAAAGAGGGTAATACTATTTTGTGTGCTTTGAATATGCTGGGTTGCAAGCTTGCTTTTTTATGTGGTGTGGAAAAAAGCATTACATTTGTTTTCTTTGAGTTAATAAGTTTGTTAGTACCATCCATTACGACAGTTTTGAAAAATTATTTGTTTGGAGCTGTAGTTGTAAGTTGGTGATGGATTTATTATACTCCTGACGTAGAATGTCAATAGCAATAAGAGTTAAAGAATAGTTGTGTAAAATCTTACCATAACTATAGATGGCCTTCTCTTCTATGTTTCAGTATTCATTTGGTGAGCGATTTTTCTGCCTCAGGCGATCTGACGTTGGCTCCTATACAAAAAGCTATTGCCTGGCTGCTGTAGGTGTGTGGGATGTCACACTTAGGGCCATAAACCAGGGACCATAAATGTGACGTTGGCACACACAGACCTCAGATCTTGAAGCCCAGAGGAGTGGTCTGTGAGGAGAACAAGATGCAAACAAAAGTAGCAAATGCCACTGTAAGGCTGGACAGATAAGCCTTAGTGGATGGAAGCAGTGGCCAGAGGCCAGACCTTGTAGTAAGAGAAGAACAGGGGGTATGGAGGGTAGGAAGGAATACTGCAACATGGAAGAGGACATCTATGGTTATGGTAAGATTTTACACAACTATTCCATGCCCTTCTATTCCAATGTTGCAGTATTCATTTGGTGTAGGAGAGTACCAGAGCATAGGAGGAGAAATGGGAGGAGGTAGAGGTACAGGATTCCAGGAATCCTTTCAGGACTGTTCTAGCAAAGCCTGCCCTGCCGACAAACTAGTTTGTAGTGTTTGGTGAAGGTGTGAACTGTAGACCAGGTAGCTGCTTCCAGGATGGAAGCTGTCAACAGGCCTTTGAGAAAAGACCAGGCAGCTGCTTCCAGGATGGAAGCTGTCAACAGGCCTTTGAGAAAGGCCTTGGAGGTAGTTATGGCCCTGGTGGAGTGAGCTCTTACACCATGAGGTAAGACCTTGCAAAGGTGTGAATAACAAAAAAGAATAGATTTCCTAATTCAACAGGAAATGGTTTGTTTGGAAACTCCCTTGCCCAGAGCCCTGGGGTGAAAGGAAATAAAGAGTTGGTCAGACTTTGTGAAGGGCTTAGTTTTGTCTAAGTAGACTTCAACTGTCTATGTACATCAAAGGAATGAAGAATTCTCTCTGCATTGATGGTTGGAGTTGGGAAGAAGGTGGGTATGTGGATAGACTGGTTTAGAGATGGTTCATTTAACAGTTTGGGCATAAAGGAAGGATTTGTGCAAAGGGTAACTCTGTCATTATGGAAGGTGGTGCAAGGAGAGCAGGCCATGAGGGCCTGTAGTTTTGACACTCTTCTAGCAGAAGAAATGGCCACTAAAAGAATGGTTTTCCAAGTGCACATTTTTAAGGACGCCTAACTAGATGGCTCAAAAGGGGGTAAAGGTGAGTTTTTCTAACACAAAGTTGAGGTTCCAAGGAGGAGGGATGGGTTTTCTAGGTGGTCTAATATGAAGGACCCCTCTCAGGAAAAGTTTAACATCCAGTCTGGAAAGCAGGGTTGGCTGTAAGGGTAGGCAGGCTGAAAGGTGGACTTGTACAGAGGAGTAAGTTAGCCCCGCCTTAATAAGATCACAAACAGCTAAGGACTAGGGAGGGATCTGCCTGCATTGGGTCACTGTCCTTAAGAAGACACCATTTTGAGAATCTTTCCCATTACGATAGGTATGTCTCTAGTAGTTGATTTCCTGGCCTCCCTCAGGATTGAGAGCATGTCCTCAAAGTAGAGCCGTCTGTATGGAATTAGAAGTTGATCACCGAAAGTGTTAGGTTGGGCATTTGCAGCTGGGAGTGAATAAGAGCTCCCTTTTGCTGAGATAGTAGGTCCACCTTGTGAGAGAACTTGTGGTGACTGCCCTTGGGTAAAGAGTGGAGAAGGGGGAACCAGTGTTGCCTTGGCCAGTAGGGAGTCACCGGCAAGACATTCTCCGTTGGTCCTTCTTGATTTTCAAAAGGACCTTTTGTATCAGTGGGAGGAGGGGAAAGCATAAAGGAACATTCCCTTCCAAGGAAAGCTGAAGGCATTCACTCTGCAGGCTGACGGACTGTGATCTCTGCCACAGGATTTGCTCAGTTGTCTGTTCTGGGGGGAGGCAAACAGATCCACTTGAGGTGTGCCCCACCGGTGGACTATGTCTAGAAAGGTTTTCCTGTTTAGCATCCATTTGTGAAGGTGAGAGGATGTTTTGATGAGCAAGTCTGCTTGTTTGCTTTCCTGAGAAGGGATGTTAAGAGGCCTGCGGGAAGAGATTGTGTTGGGTGGCTAGCTCCCAAATGTGCAGGGTTATCTTGCACAAGAGGTAGGCTTTTGTCCCTCCCTGCTTGTTCAGGTACCACATGACTGTGGTGCTGTCTGTACGAATGTGAAGAAGGCCTGGATGAAGAATGGGAAGGAAGGCCTGAAGGGCCAGCAGAACTGCAGTCATCTCCCTGACGCTGATATATGTTGGTTTTGAAGGGCAGGGGTCCAAGATTCTTGAACCGTGTAACCCTTTAGAGCCCCCCATCCTAGATCTGATGCATCTGTGTGTATGGATTGTGTAGGGGGAGGAAGCTGTAGGGGAATGCTGTGATGGCGGAGGATTTGTTGGATCCACCACCTCAATTCTGACTTTAGACAGGCCAGAAGGGGGATATGTTTGTCTAGGGAGTGTTGGTGCTGAGACTATACATTCTTTAAGTACCACTAACATTTTTTTCATGTGCAACCTGGCTAGAGGGAGCATGGGGAACTTGCAGGAAGTGCCTTGTGGAAAGGTGGGATACTCCCAAAAGGCCTTGGAAGCAAGTTGAGAGAGACTGCACTTTGTCTTGTGGGAGGTGGGATCTCATCAAATTTGTACTGATCCTGCATCCAAGGAAAACTTTGTCCTGCTATGGGTGCAGAGAGGATTTTGGAAGGTTTAGGGTGAACCCCAAGTTGTACAGGATGGTCATGGTGAATTTTAGGTGACTTAGGAGCATGGTTTCTGATTCTGCTAGGAGGAGAATTTCATTCATATAAGGGCATATTTGGATGCTCTTTGTTCGGCAAAATGCAATGGCAAGAGCCAGGCATTTTGTGAACTCTCTTGGAGCAGTAGATAAGCCAAAGGGCAAGGATGTATCTTGAAAATGTGAGGAAATGCCAGTAAATATCAGGAATTTTCTGTGTGAGGGCATGATAGGAATGTGAAAATAAGCTTCCTTTAAGTGCAGAGTGACTATAAAGGCTTGGGGTGGTATGAAGGGCAGGAGGATTTGTAGAGCAAGCATCCTGGAGGATGGAACTTTTAGGAACCGATTTAGGAAGGATAGGTCTAGTATGGGTCTCCAGGGACCATCCTTTTTTGGGACTAGGCATAGACAAAAATAGAATCCTTTTCCTTCCTGGCCCACAAGGACTAGTTCTACAGTTCCTAGGGAGAGGAGCTCCTGCGAAATATGAGGGAATAGGTGGAGCTGGTGTTTTGGTGGGAATGGAATGTTTTTTGGCCTTGGTTTTACTTCCAAGATAGGAAGTATCCTCTATGAATGATGGAAAGGACCCACTGATCTGAGGTGATGGTTTTCCAAAAGGGGAGGCAGTGGGGTAGGCGAGCAGACAAGGGAAGGTGGGCAAGGCAGTCACACTGATGAGAGGCCCCCCTCTGTCGGAAAAGGGCTGTTTGGAGGGGGATGGTTGTTAGTTGGTCTGGAGTAAGGCTGTCTCCTAGATCCTCTTCTCAGTCTGGAGGAGGAGGGATGAGATGTGGAAGGCATCCTCCTGACAAAGGAAGTTTTTGCAGGATAATTCCTGTAGTACTTGGGGAAGGGGGACATCAGCAAATGTTTGATGTCTTGCAGCCCTTTGCTTTTCTCTTGCAAGTTTTTCATGAACTCAGCTGAATTTTTGCAAAAAAATAGATTGTGGTCCAGTGCTGCATCCATAATTTTGGATTTGAAATCCTCTGGAAGAAGTTGTAGGCATAGCCAGGAATACCTGCGCAGGGCAGATGCAGAAGCTGCAGACCTGGCCGAGGCTTCTGCTGCATCATAACTACACCTGATGGAGTGTCTGGGTAGCTAGGGACAGTTCTGATGCAATGTCAAACTTAGTAGGACAGTCAGGTGTAGAGGCTAGCAGGGTACAGGCCTGGGACACTAGGTCCAGAGAATATTTTACCATGTGTGTTTGGTAAGTAATGGCTATGAAAGCCAAGGTGGAGAAGTATACACTTTTTTGCCCAGTCTATCCATGGATTTACTGTCCTTTTCTGAGTGTAAGAGAGAGGCAGAAGGTACCTATCTAGATTGTCTGTCAGGAGCCACAGCAATGACAGCAGGATCTGCCAGTGGAGGTTTTATCAGGAATTTCTGGTGATCAGGCACCTTATAAAACCTGTCTGGTCTTTTAGGGGCTAGGGATTGAGAGTCAGTGTTCTTACAGACAGAGTTAAGTGCGTCCCGGAAGGCCGGGAGTACAGGAGGTATTGTTGAAAAAGAGGGAGACTCCAGTTGCAGTAGTTCAAAACATCTCTTCTGGGTGTCAGACATCAGGGTAGTGTCCCACTTGAAGTACTCCATTTTAGTTACAATCTCCCAAAAAGTTAAATCTTCAGGTGGGGAGTCCCCTTCAATAGAGTCATCTGGGGAGTAGTAGTCAACAGGGGAAGCAATGTGAGACACATAAGAGACCGAGGAAGAATCATATTGGCATTGCTATTCTTCTGCCTCTTGAGTAGTCTGATGTTGAAGAAAAGAGGCAGAGGATGGGTGAGGGCTGAGTACAGGGATGGTAGAAGGAGCAGGTCCTGTAGGCCTAAGGGCCATGAAGGCCTGCATGACAGAATTTGTGAAAGACTGCCAATCTGGCTGTGCTTCAAAAGGAGGAGTGATAGGTTTTGTCTTCTGTCTTTTCTTGGAAGAAGTAGGCTTCGGGGACATCCTAGGGATTGAAGCCCAGCCTGCAGTAGGAGAGGACTTGGTCGGTCGTCCAGCAAGAGGTTCCCCCTCGACGTTGATTGGTGCTGATGGCTGAACAGTCTCCGTGGACGTGCATTCCATGGCTGAAGATATGGCTTTCTCAGCGGGAGCCGAAGCTGATTGAGAAATCGGGCGTTCCTTGGCCCCTATATTGGAAGCTGGTGGAACTTCCGATAGCGGAGTGGCAGTAGGAATAAGCCTGGAAACTTTGGCCTTCTTCCTGGGCAGATCGGTTTGGTCGACTGATTTCGGGTCCATCCTAAGGGCTAGGTGTTTCAGACACTGGTTCTTGAGATATAAATTTAATGCGGCCAAATGACTGTGAAGCATCTTGGCCACAAAGGACTTAAAAATGGAACATGATGTATGGTCGTGTTCCCTACCTAGACAAAATATGCACTTATTGTAGGAATCTTTGTGCGGTATCTGCCAGCCGTAATTACGTTTACCTTTTTTAGCTGACATTGGCCAAGAAGTACAGCAAACCAAGCACAAGCAATGATAAAAGAAAACCTCAATGGGTACTTATCTTTCCAAAGTAATCGTTAGTAGGAGTTGAACGATTGAAGTGACGATGTCTGCAGCTGAAAAGTTCAGATGTCTGTGTGCATCGATGTCACAGTTATGGTCCCTGGTTTATAGCCCTACGTGTGACGTCCCATGCACCTACAGCAGCCAGGGAAAAGCTTTTGTATAGGAGCCAATGTCAGATCGTCTGAGGCAGAAAATCCCACACCAAATGAATACTGCAACATTGGAATTGAAGGACATCTACTGATTACAGAAGAAAACTTGAAAGGACTTATTTGATACATAGCTACTGAACCAATTAATAGTGCTGTCACCAAAGTTAAATTTTCTAAACTTGGAAGCTGAAATTTTACTACTACTATCTACGTAACTACACAAGGATACACAACTTACAAAAGGGTTCGTGTTAGTGGGCCAGGATAAAAATGTTCAATTTAATAGTGTGCAGAAATTAAAATAACTTTTAATAATGTAAGTAGCGAAGAAAATCATAGCCCAAATATGGAAATCTCAGCTAATTCCTACACATATGCCACAGTAATTATGGGTGACTTGGAAGTCAGAGACCGTAAAACTGCAAAAGAATCTTCACAAAAGAAAGACTGTGAATAAATGGTTGTCTTGGAAATTCTACAGATAATATTAGACTAGGACAAACTATGCGGAAGACAATGCTGGGATTGTTAAGAAAACTAGTAATACTGACTTTGCCTTCTCTATAGTTAGCATTATGAGTGCAAATCTTTGCTGCTGTAACAACAGGATGGACTACTATGATATGAAGTATTAAAGAATGTAAAGATTGACAATCAACAGAAGTCACTCAAAATCATTTTTATGTTAATTTCGGTAGGTATTATTTTGCCTAAGATGTTGAAAGTGACCACCAAGTAGAAAAATGACTATTCAAGAACTAAGAAAATCCAGAAGTACTTTTAAAAATGTTTGCAGTCCCCCGCCCTTCATGGGACCTTAGCTGATGGCTCCATTACATGCACTCAATCAGTACAACCATTTTAAGGGAGAGACATTCCTGGGCTAGGATAATGCCCTATAACCCATTTGTTCCTGCCTAGGAAAATCTTATCTGCCCATTTCCTCAGCTTTGAGTCAGATGGTAGGGAGTGGGTTAGCTTGCTTGTCTCTCGGAGTAACCTATCCTGTCCTAAGCTGCCTGCAGACATGCCACAGCAGCCTGGATGGGACAGATGTGCATTACATGCATATACCCTACACCCCCCTGTTAAAATGGCCATGGAAGACAAGTAAAAACATAAAGCCAGTACAAGGACCCACCGGTGCTGAGGGTAAGGGTATGCTGAGTTGGTGGTGACTGCTCATATTCATCCTTCCCTGTCCGATCCCGCTGATATCCATGCTATTAATTGAACATGGGTCATCAGGGTTGCTGTCAAGGCTTTACCCTCTAACTCCACATTTTAACTTTCTTGTTAGTAAAGCATGTGGCTAATTTTTGGCATCTATATTACATAATTGAACTTTTAAAAGTTTGAACATCATATGGTCGATATCATATGATCGAACTTTTAAAGGTTTGAAAATGCAATAAAAAAAATAAGCCAAAGAAAAAACCTACCTGAATGGTTTAATCTAATTTCAAAATTACTAGAGCTTCAGTAGTACTATTTTTCAGTTATCAGGATTTCAGGTTATTATTTGTCTGTAACTGCAGAAAGTTGTCAGTAACTAACCACCCACTTCATGGCAGCATAAACTCAAACCTTACCTTCCAAGTAAGTTACTTTGTTTTTTTATACTACGACTTCTCAACTACACATACAAAAAAAAAGGGGGTAATTGTCAAAAATTATGGAAGACCTCAGGCCAAAATGGTCAATTCAGGATTATTAGAAATGTAGCCTGGTTAAAATGGGAGTTCCCATAGCACCTTCACAGTGATAACAAATGCGAAGAATGACAGCCAAAGACATAATCCATCCATTCATCCTCAACTCCTTTTCCCATTTTTACACATGGGATCGGAGTGCCACTTCACAGTGACAATCATCTCGAGCCAAGGTTTATACTGCCGGTTGGCTAATTAACTTGCTCCTCTATCCAAACAGTAAGGCAGTATTTTAGGATGTTTCTAAGAAAAAAATTGCTGCAACTCTGCACATGATGTCATTACAGAAACATTTAAAAATATACCAACTCAGATGGTTACAACTGCTTTACAACAATAATTTTCTTCATACACACTGCCAATAAAATGCAGAAAAAAAACAAATTCCTCCTAAAGACAGAGAAAGACATTTCAGTTAGCTAATGGGAACTTGCAAATAATGAATCACATGAACAACTGTAGCATTTGAAGCTGACCAACTACCTTCTTGTTTTGCATGGCCAATATCATATGCAATGGAAAAGTACTGAGGTGGGGTTGTGAGACAGACATCTGAAATTACTTTTCAATTTAACAATGAATTTCTGCATCAGATTACTACACTCCATTGGGCAAAAAACATAAATGGGAAAAAAATCATACCTTATCCACTGGCCGCACATCACACTGTTCACACAAATAATGCTCCACATCAGAATTTACTCCCATACAATCACAATGTTGCCAAACCTGCAGAAGTAAGAGAAACACAGCAAATTATGAAGACATTATAACCACTCCAAACCTTACAGTAAACCATAATTAGAATGAAAAAGAAATCATCTAAAGATGGTTACTACTGACCTGATATAACAAATGCCATTTAATATTATACGAGCGAGGAAGAACCCACATCACTAAATTATATTCACAATGACCTAAAAGTAATGCATACGTTTTGATCTCTCTACACTAACTGAACAGCACTGGGAAGTATTTTTCAACATTTCATGTTTGACTTCTAGTGAATACAACCTTTTGTGGTGTTTAACCTATAATTACACTGTGTTCCCCTTCCTATTCTAAAAATAACACTGTCACAGGAGTCTATGCCTGGTAAGCTTTAATGACATTCGTATCAAAAACTTCCAAGAGGAAAAAATACATATAAGTGCTTTCGTTTTTTCAACGAAAAACTTCAGCAGATAAAATAGTATCACTCAAACTAGTTTAGATACACTACACAATAATATGTTAAACACAAAACACCCAGTCAGTATTAGTCCCTTTCATCATGTGATGACCCAACCCCCAGAAATCAGGACATTACGTTAACTCAAATACGTTCACAAGGACATATGTTTATTTTACGGAGTGCATTAAGGGTAACATAGTAACTAAAGGATTAAGCAAAGTGGCATTCTCCAACTGGGTTGATCAACAATTCACCGTTACATAAAGAAATTTTAAACATGTTTGACAGACAAGGATGTGAATACATGGACCTTCTTGTCAAACATAACACTTTAATTGAAGAGCTCATAGTAGGCATTACTGGACTTGATAACTTAATCACACATGTTTTAAACTATGAGCAATACAACTATGAAGCCATTCGGATCTTCACAAGCACAGATGAGCAGATACAAGTGATCAGTAACAGGAAATTAAGGAAATTTGAACACAACAGAAAGGATTACCAAAATAATAGAGCTTATCCATCTACCTCATAAACAAACATGGGGTACAAAGTATAGTAACAATAATGTAAATAACCAAAACCAGGGGCAACAAATAGCCAATCCCTTTGCCAATAGAGAATACTGGCACTAAATCTGGTTGACCCTTTATAGTACCCTCCTCTACTCCACTCAGAACGTCTATGAGACAGACACAGGAACCAGACTGACCAACAAGGGTCAGGGCTCCCTTATTTACCACCGCACAGAGGTCAGCCGAGACAGCAGAATCAAGAACACATGAACAAAGGATGGCACTGAATTCCAACTTAGCAGAAAAAGTTGACTCCAACAACAGCACCTCTAACAAGAAAATTTGAAATGATAACAAATAGCAATGGTAATTTTAAAATTTATAATTTCTCATCCTTTTCAGTGGAGACCTTTTCGCCAGAAGTTTAACTTTCATAACATCGAAAAGAACTGATATTGGCTATTGGCTACACTGTGATGGACTTAAAGCAATATACTAGAAAGTTAAACTTTAATATCATGTTCAATGATATGTCCGGGATCAGGAATACTTCAAGTGTATCAAGCATATATAATCCTCCCATTCATCCAACACTGCAACTCTTTGAAAAGATATGCGAGTTGGACATTAGGAACATGGTTCAGACTAAGTTTAAAAAAGGAGGACAAAACAAACTAACTCATAGTGAACATACCTTATTGAAGAGATGAGAAAAAATAACCTAAGGGTAATGAAGCCTGATAAAGGGGGAGGGCTAGTGGTCATGGAGTGGGTAGATAATATCAATAGAATGGAACTTATTTCCGTGTGACGATTCTTATAATCCTATTTCACTTAATGAACTGAACACTGCATACAGAAAAATTAAGAACAAGTTAAATGACATGTTCATAAACAAGCAAATCAGCATTGAGGAGTTCAATTAACTTATTGTAGTAACACCCATACTATCCGTTATACTTGGGTCTCTAAAATCCACAAAAATATTCAAAATCCCCCAATGAGACCAATTGTGGATGCAAGGGGCTCAATTACATACCCTATTGCAAAATTGCTAGATGAGAAATTGAAACACCTGGTATACCAAGAAGAGCACATTTGTAAGGACCCCTGGAATTTTTTTTAAATACGATCAATAATCTGGAATACAAGGATACTTACACATTTATCATCATCAAATTAAAAGATCTATATACATTAATACCCCATAGGATGGGAGTGAAATGGTTCACAGATTTCTTATTAAGTAAAGGGATCCGACAAGAAAAAAATCAATGCATACAAAAAGCTAATTGAGCTAGTACATAAAAACAACCATTTCACTTTCAATGGACAGTACTATTCATGACAAAAAGGAGTAGTGATGGGTTTTTCCTTGAGGGGCATAATTTGCCAACATTATCATGATACAGCAGGAAAAGAAGCACCTGTTTAACACTGGCTTCATGAGTTCTATTAAGCTCTATACTAGATATGTAGATATTTTTATTGTGTGGGATGAAGAGAGAGAAAAAGTACACTTTTGTACCTACCATAAATGTAGATGTCCGAACTGGATAGCATCTGCAGTCATAACAACTGGGTTGTCCTGTCGTCAGGCAGCCCTTCAGTCGGCCGGATTCCAAAGTCCGGGTCCGGCTTCAGCTGATGTCGCACTTCACCCGACGTCATCTCTGTTGGTCTTCGGGTATAAAGGCATCAGCCGACGCCATTTTCCTCAGTGTTTCTTGCCCAGATGCCAGTAGCCCTCTTGAAGGCTAAAATTTGGATAGATGCCAATGTTTCCAAAAAGATAGAGGTAAACACAAAAATAAGCATGTATGTACATATATACAAACAAATACACCATAAAAGACTCCCCCCACCAGCTAGCTATTAGGAGGGTAAATACCCTAGGAGTACCACAGAGGGGAAGGAGGGAGGGTAATCCTGACTGCAGATGCTATCCAGTTCGGACATCTACATTTATGGTAGGTACAAAACTGTACTATGTCCTTCATGGATGCATCTGCAGTCATAACAAGTGGGTAGAATACCATAGCCAACTAGGGAAGGAGGATAAAACTAGATTATGGTGTGTTTAGGATCCCTTGCAGTACAGCAGTGGCAAACCCTGCTCGGGATCTGGAATATAGAGGCAAATTATAATGCTTGGCAAATGTATGCACGGAGGTCCAAGTAGCCGCCTCAATAATGTCTTTGGTTGCCACTCCTCGTAAGAAGGCTGTGGTAGTGGCTGTTGCCCTTGTAGAATGAGGTCTTATGTTCTGTGGAATTGGTTTTCCATGGAAGGAGTAACAGAATCGTATGCAATTTCCTATCCATTTGGAGATTGTCTGTTTGGAAATAGCTTTTCCTTCCCTTCCTGTTGCATAGGCTACAAAAAGCTGGTCAGTTTTTCTGCTACTTTTGTTCTGTCCAAGTAGTAGCGTAGCTGTCTATGTACATCCAAGGTATGCAGTATTCTTTCCCCTCTGTTTTGTGGGTTGGGAAAGAAGGTAGGTAGGTGGATTGCCTGGTTTAAAGACACTCTGGATACCACCTTAGGCATAAATGTAGGATTAGTCCTCATGGACACTCTATCTTGGTGGAAGATTAGGAAGGGTTGTACTGCCATTAGGGCCTGAAGTTCAGAAACCCTCCTGGCTGAGGTTATTGCCAGTAGGAAGGCCGTTTTCCCCGATAGATGCTGTAGGTCTGCTGTTGCTGCTGGTTCAAAGGGTGATAGTGTCAACTTTTCTAGCACAAAGTTCAAGTCCCAAGCTGGCAATGGTGGTTTCCTTGGAGGTTTTACATTCTTGATTCCTCTGAGGAACTGCCTGAGTAAAGGGTGTGAAAAACAGGTGGATCAAAGCTGTATTCTGCTGATATAGCTGATGCATGTATCTTGATGGAGGAGTAGGACAGGCCTGAATGTAGAAGTTCGCCAGATACTCCAGAATGTTAGGCATATCTATGTTTGACACATCTTTTCCTCTTTCAGTACTCCAAATGACAAACCTTTTCCATTTTCCTGCACAGTTCCTTCTTGTTGAAGGTCTGCGGGCTTCAAGAATAATGTCTTTAACTCTTTGGGAAAGTTCTGGATTAGCTGCTGCTATGTGATGTTCCATGCAGTCAGTTGCAACGTTTTTAGGTTTGGATGCATGATGCTGTAGTTGTTCTGAGTTAACATCAAAGGCATCAGGGGTACTGGCCACATATTGTTCCGAGACATGCTCCTTAGCAGTGGGTACCAGTGTTGTCTTGGCCAGTTTGGAGCTATCAGGATTATCCTTGGACGTTCTTCCTTGATTTTTAGTAATACCTTGTGTATCAAGGGAAGAGGTGGGAAAGCATATGCTGTTAGGCCTTTCCAGCTGAAGGAGAGCGAATCCACTTTCCATGCTAGTGGATGGAATGTCCTTGTGCAGAATTTTTTGAGCTGGTGATTGAGAGGGGAAGCGAATAGATCTATCTGAGGCATTCCCCATTTCTTTGAGATGGTCTTGAAGATGTCCGGGTGTAGCATCCATTCGTGGGCATCCGATGTGGTTCTGCTTAATATGTCTGCTAGAGTATTTTCTTTTCCCGGTACAAATATTTCCTGTAACTGGATGTTGTAGCTGAGTGCCAGGTTCCACAGCTCCAAAGTCATTCTGCATAGGGGGTATGAATGAGTGCCTCCTTGTTTGTTGATGTACCACATGACTGTGGTGTTGTCTGTCCTTATCATCAACTGGCCCTCTCTGAGAAATGGTCTGAACTTTTGGATTGCCAGTTTTACTGCCAGCATTTCTTTTAGGTTGATGTGCAGGTGAAGTTGATCCTGCGTCCACAATCCTTGCACGCATTTGTCCAGCATGTGGGCCCCCCCATCCTAGGTCTGAAGCGTCTGTTGTGATGGTCTGGCTTGCTTGACATCTGCGAAAGGGTAGCCCTGGGTTTGACTGGCATGCTTGAGCCCACCATAGGAACTCCTGTTTTAAGCACGGAATTAGTGGAATTTCTGTTTCTAGGCTGTGTCTGTGTTGGGACCATAAATTCTTTAGGTACCACTGTAGTTTTCTCATATGTAGTCTGGCAAGTGGGACCAAGATTATGCATGATGCCATGAAGCCCAAGGCCTGCAGTACTTTTCTTGCTGTTAACTTGTTCTGTTTTGTTAGTGCCAAGAAGTAAAGAGGGAGTTCTTTTGTTTTTCTGCAGTTAGGAATGCCATTTGTTTTACTGTGTCCAATTCGCCCAAGAATGTCCTTGTTTGGGATGGTATCAGCCTTGATTTTTGTAAATTGACTGTGTATCCCAGTGCTTGTAGCAAGTAAATGACCCTTTGTAAATCTGTTGTCAGCTTGCTTTTGTTGTCCCCTTGTAGCAGGCAGTCGTCCAGGTATGGGTAAATTTGAATTCCCTGTAGTCTGCAGTGGGCGATTACTGATGCCAGGCATTTTGTGAATACTCTGGGCGCAGTAGATAAGCCAAAGGGCAATGCTGAGAATTGATAATGCTCTGATCCTGCAAGAAATCTGAGGTATCTTCTGCAGATTGGTCGAATGGGGACGTGCAGGTATGCCTCCTTGAGATCTAGAGTTACCAGCCAACACTCCTTGCCCAGCATGGGAAGAAGTTGCTGTAGGGTCAGCATTTTGAATTTTGGGACAATGATGTATGTATTTAAGGTGGACAGGTCGAGAATAGGTCTCCAACTTTTTTCCTTTCTTGGAACTAGGAATAGTCTGGAGTAGAATCCTTTCCTTGTTCTGTTGTTGGCACTCTTTCCACAGCTCTCATGTTTGCTAACTGCATTATCTGTTGTAGAGCCTCTGTTTCTTGATTTAGAGGTAGATTTGGCATTCCTCTTTTGACTGGTAAAGTGTGGAAGTGGAACCGGTAACCTTGATCTATGGTTTGTAAAATCCACTTGTCTTTTGTGATATAGTGCCAGTTCTTTGAAAATAAGGTTAATTTGCCGCCTAATGGAGCTGCTATTTGTTCCCTGGTAGGCGGATTTAGAGTTAAGTCACTGTGGTTGTGTTGTTGTAGTGGCAGTGGTTGTGTCTGTGCCTCTGTTGTTACCTTGCCACTGTCGTCCTCTGTAGGCACCTCCTCTGGATTGGTTTCTGCCTCTGGAACGTCTATTCCTGCCCCTTTGGGATCTTGTGGAGTCAGGAAAGGACCAATTTTTGGCAGGCCAGTTCCTGCTAAACCTTGGGGTTGAACCTGCAAGAAATCTTTAACCGTTTGAACAGATTTTGCCTTTTCTTCCATTTTCTTCATTACCTGCTGGGCAGGTGTACCAAACAAACTGGTCTTATCCATAGGAGCATCTAATAACTTAGCTTTAACATGATCCGGTAAAGCTTGTTCCTTTAGCCGTGCATGCCTTCTTATCACTGTGCCAGTCATGGCTGATCTAAATGAAGCCTCCAGTGCATCATAGCCACATTTTAAGGAATGGTTACTAACCTGTTGTATGTTATTTACCATTTCTAATACATATTTCTTATCAATAGATTCATCAGAGGATAGCTTTTTTGTTAACTGATCAAGCATAAACTCTTGGTATTGTATCATGTGAAACTGACAGTTTAAAGCTCTAGCTGAGAGAGTAGCTGAGGTGTAGACCTTTTTGCCCCATCTGTCTAATGACCTGGCTTCCCTTTCAGAAGGAATAGGGTTTTTAGCTGTGGTCGCGGCTACTGCCTTGGGACCCTGGGATATAGTTTCGGGGTCTGCAAGTGGGGCCTTGTAAAGGTGGTGATGAGTGTCTGGTACCCTGTAAAATCTGTCTGGTTTGGCAGGGGCTGGAGGTAAAGAATCTGGTGCAGAGCAGACATCATTGAAGGCATCATCCACCACAGAGAGAACAGGAGGTATAGCTAAGGGCCTGTGCTGTGGGAGGTGCAGAAAGGTCCTTAGTCTTTTCTGGAGTCTGAGAAATCCTGCTGCTGCCATTGGAACTGCTCTCGCATGGCATGTAAGGTTTCCCCAAAGGAGAATTCTTCTGGTGGGGAAGCAGCTGGAATGGATTCTTCAGCATCTGAGTCTTCAAAATTGGAGAAAGGAGCCTCTGGCTGGTTAGTTATGTCTGATTCATCGGCAGAATCATCAGAGGACACAGGCTCGGGGGGCTCTGCCCTAGGTCTCTTCTCTGGGGGCTGAGAGGCCCTGTCTGGGTGAGATTGAGATCCCCTAATTAATGAAATTAAATCTTCTGCCAGAGTAAGCATTTGTGAAGAGGGCCTGGTTGTAGGGGGTTTAACAGGCACTGTCTTAGTAGTTTTGGCTGCTTTAGCCCTGGCAAAGGCCTTAATGGACATGGCTGCTGGAGGCCTAGCAGCACCACGTGCTGGGGTAGAGACATCCAAGGGAATGGTGTCTGATAAGTCAGTGGCAACCACCGTAGTGGATAAAATTTCTGAGGCCGATTCAAGAGAAGTAGCAGGGGCCTCAGCGGTAGTGATAGATTCAGCTGTACTTTGATCAGTTTTCTCGGTTTCGGCCGAAACCGAGACACTCGCGGTTTGCTTAACCATGGTTTCGGCCGAAACCGTGGACCGCGAGTGTCGGTCTTTATCCTTGCGTTTTTTAGCAGTTTGGGTAGTCGGAGGATCCGAAGGCATAATATACGCAAAATCAGAACCGAAAAACTGTTCAGCAAACTCCGACCGACGCCTAAGCGTTCGTCGGTTGAATGAAGCACAGGCCGAACAGGCAGCTACGTCGTGGGCTAGGCCTAAACAAGGCAGACAATAAGAGTGGAAATCTTTATGAGGTATTTGTTTCCCACAGGTTAAACAATTATTAACTTTTTCTGACATCGGCTGAGGCAAGAAAGAGTCCCCAACGGGGTACTTAGCTTTAGAAGTCTTCGAAGTAGTATTCGGTAGAAGTAATCTCTGGATCCGACCGACCGGCACTTGCGAACAGCTTCTGCTTCGGGCGCCACGCGGCAAGAAAGACTGAGGAAAATGGCGTCGGCTGATGCCTTTATACCCGAAGACCAACAGAGATGACGTCGGGTGAAGTGCGACATCAGCCGAAGCCGGACCCGGACTTTGGAATCCGGCCGACTGAAGGGCTGCCTGACGACAGGACAACCCAGTTGTTATGACTGCAGATGCATCCATGAAGGACATCATAATCCAATTCATACAGCATATCAATAAAGTTTACCGATGAAACAGGGGAAATAAGTAAAGTTGACAAAAGATATGGTCGAGACTAGGTTTACAACTAAAATTTACCGTAAAGCAACATACTTGCATTTCTGCATTAGTGCAGTGCACACACCATCATCCAGAAATAGGCAGTAGTAAAAGGACAATTTGTGAGGGCAGCACAAATGATAACTTTAGAAAAAGAAATACTGGACGAATGCATGATTTTGAAGGAAATGTTTATAAAGGGGTATCCATCAACTATGGTCAATAATGTAATGGTCGAAGTCATAAACAAAAGAGAAAGAAATGATTCTGTACCTATTCTCAACGTAAAAACAACAAGACCAACAAAGAACACATTGAATGAAACACGTGTCCAAGCCAAGTTCTCCACCACTCTCTCTGTGAAACCAGTGCATCATGTCTTTGGTCCAGACAGCTGACACACACACACACAGATTGAGATTTGATCTACACACACCCACACACCCCTGGGAAAGGCTGGCACAGATTTACTAGCTATGCTCCCTTCTGCTCAGACTATAAAGTAGTTATACGGCCACCAAACACTCCAAAGCCAGCTACTCTAAGGCTCTTGCAAGGGTACCCAATTATACTGAGTGAAATATTAATACAAATGGCAGTATGACCAACAGCAAGGCTTTCATGAGCAGCCAGAGCTCTCACCAAATGTATATACAAGTACTCTCAGAGATTAAAATATTATCTAAAAGACCAGCCACAATGAAAAGTTTAAATATATTTAATAATAAACAAGAAAAGAACATGAAAATACTAAATATCTGTTTATAGTAAACACCAGAGTTTCAATCACAGGAAATATTAAAACAACACAGGTGAATAGAAAAATAGTACTCAACTAATCTCACTATATGTTCCTGACTGATCTAAAGAATTACTATTCTTTGGTCGCTTACTAGAGCAAGGCAAGATGAAGTCGGTGAGGAGAGTCCTTCTTTGTCAGGTTCAAAGAACAGAGTGTAAAGAGGCTTCATCTCACCTAGTATTAAAATATAATTTTTAGTGATGGATTACAGAATGACATCACATACATCTGGTCTTCTGACTTCTGGTTCCCACGCTACCCCTTGGCTGGAAGCTGTCAGGATTTAGCACATGTGTCAATAACACATACACAGAGCCTTGCTAAGATCTGCTGCAGCTCCTAGAAGTCATATTTCAAACCTCCACCCTTCCAGAGTAGCAATTAGTTCGTCCCAAAGACAATGCATAAAGCTTCCTAGTATAGACTTTTTGTCTCTGACTGCACTGAGAACTGTAAAATACAATCGGTATGGCCTAAGCCAGGTAATTTCATTTCAAACTATTTTCAAAGTTAGGCAGATTGAGATTAACCTCTGCTCTTCCAGTATCCTCTGTTAAAACATATACACTTAAAATGTTACAATAATACATGTATATTTATTTTTCTGTCCAGCAGGGCACAGTGTTGGTACATTTATAACTCAAGCAGCTTTACAAATATATTTTTCAACACAAGCATCTGTACAAATCAGTTTGATATACAAATGACATATAATTCTTTACAAAATCCCAGTTACCTGTGCTGGCATATGTTGCACATCCATTGCTCTACTTCTCCTGGCATAGCTGACAATACTTCACATTGTCACACAGACATCAATCGCTTGTCTCAAAGTTGAAAGCATTACACAGATGAAAAATTATAGCCTATATTAATGGCTGGCTATCTTTAATTTCCTGTTATAAATTTTACAATTTATTCTTTTTATCATGTCTCTACTGCTAAGTTTTAAACCCTGAACATAGTAATTGCATTTATCCATATTAACTTGTATTGTATGGCACTAACGTTTTGCAGAGCATAATTTTTAACCCTTTTAACAAAAACCACAAACAGCAGGAACTTCCGAAATGCACAAAAACCAAAAGAATAGGAAATCCCAGGAGAATCCAAAACTGCGCACTTTATTATTTAAAACACAAAATGAAATAAACGCTATTAAGTTCATGCGTTTTCGTCTACAAAAAGACTTCCTCAGATTTGTACATGTGACTTAGTAAATACTGCCTTTTATACGATTAATTAATTAGAAAACACCAATCATATTCCTCCATATTTTCAAACAATTGTTGCCTAATCTTTAAAAAAATCCATCTAAATACATTAAATTTCTTTATCATTCCCTACATAAATAAATATTTAAAAACCTTTGTATGTATTAAATTAGTGTATTGTTTTGTTAAACCTTTAAAAAGTATCTTAAAATGTCTCAGTATGTATTAAGTTTTATTTCATTTAATGCCTTTAGGAATAAATTTTAAAAGATGTACTGCCATCTACTGGCCTTTTCTATTATTGCACTTCAAGCTTTTGCTGCCTTTAATTTCAGTAGTGGTTTGACAGTAATATATTCGTTCAGCCCAGGATTTTTATTGGCTTCCAAATATATCTGCCACCACAACTCCTTGTAACCCACAAGTTCCTCCCATGGTCCTCCCCTAAGATCCTTTTTTATTTGATCTAATACAAAAAATCTGTATTTGAAATCCTCACATACCCTTGAGTGCCTATATAATGCATTTGTTTCTTTTCCACATTTTATGTCGTAGATGTGTTCATACATCCTCTTTTTCAAGGGTCTCTCAGTTTTTCCGACATAAAAGGATGTGCAATTTGTGCATATTACTAAGTATACTAAGCCTTGTGACTCACAGTTAAAATAGCCCTTACTTTTGATCCACTTTTGCCTACTTTCCAAGAATACTTTATCCTTGTTTAGTATAAATTCACATTGTCTGCACCTACCGCATTTGTAGGTGCCTAATTTAACTGTGTCAGGTCTCTCACCTTTCCTAAAATTGTTCCCCAGCTCTAGTATACCCTTAATGTTCATAGGATTTCTATATATGATTTTAGGTGTAGTGTCTGGTAACCCTTTCAAGTCCGTTAATGACTTGAATTTGTTCCATTCTTTTTGAAACACTCCCCTAACCTTGATATTTAACGCATTATATTCCAATACTAGGCCTTGTTGGTAGTTGTCTTCTCTAGCACTAGTGTAACCCTCCATATTTTGTGTTGTTAACTTCACACCTTTTATTGGCGCAAATCTTCCTGTTCTTCCTACGGTTACTTCTTTCCTTATTTCATCTATAAAAGCCTTTGGGTATCCCCTATCCCAAAACATTTTTCCAGTTTGTCACACTCCTTTATGAAGTCAAGTTCTTGACTGGACATTCTTGATCCCTCACCAACTGTCCTTTTACCAGATTTTTCATACAATGTCTCGGGTGGCTACTTTCGTAATGTAGGAATGAATTTACGTAGATGTCCTTCCTATATACTTTTGTCTCAATGGAATCCCTTTCTTTCATAATTTCCACATCCAAGTAAGAGATATTGTCATGTGAAATATTGTGTAAATCTTAAAAAAGATGTAGTTTCACCTATATGTTTGATAAATTCTTCTAATATCTCCACACTTCCTTTCCAAAAGATAATAATATCGTCCAGAAATCGTTTGTACATTTTACAATACTTACTGTATTCAGTTTGGAAGATGTGTTTCTCTTCCCAATTTGCCAATACTATATTGGCAAATGTGGTCAGCACCCATCGCTACCCCCTGTATTTGTTGGAAAAATTCACCATTATGCGATAGGTAGTTATTCCTTAAAACCAAATCCATTAGGCCTGTGCACACAATTTTCTCATTATGTGTTAAGGTTTGATCCTTAAACACCTCTTCTTCAAACATTCTGGTCCCTTCATCATACGGAATGGACCCAAAAAGGTCCACTACGTCAATGGTCACCAGTTTTAAATCCCTTTCAAACAGTTCTGGACTAATATTTCTCAAAAGGTCCCATGAATCTCTGAGTATAGCTTGTTTGTTTAACCATATATGTTTGGTTTTGACATCTACGTAGAGGTGTTTAAGGATCAAACCTTAACACATAATGAGAAAATTGTGTGCACAGGCCTAATGGATTTGGTTTTAAGGAATAACTACCTATCGCATAATGGTGAATTTTTCCAACAAATACAGGGGGTAGCGATGGTGCTCAGTGCCCACATTTGCCAATATAGTATTGGCAAATTGGGAAGAGAAACACATCTTCCAAACTGAATACAGTAAGTATTGTAAAATGTACAAACGATTTCTGGACGATATTATTATCTTTTGGAAAGGAAGTGTGGAGATATTAGAAGAATTTATCAAACATATAGGTGAAACTACATCTTTTTTAAGATTTACACACAATATTTCACATGACAATATCTCTTACTTGGATGTGGAAATTATGAAAGAAAGGGATTCCATTGAGACAAAAGTATATAGGAAGGACATCTACGTAAATTCATTCCTACATTACGAAAGTAGCCACCCGAGACATTGTATGAAAAATCTGGTAAAAGGACAGTTGGTGAGGGGATCAAGAATGTCCAGTCAAGAACTTGACTTCATAAAGGAGTGTGACAAACTGGAAAAAATGTTTTGGGATAGGGGATACCCAAAGGCTTTTACAGATGAAATAAGGAAAGAAGTAACCGTAGGAAGAACAGGAAGATTTGCGCCAATAAAAGGTGTGAAGTTAACAACACAAAATATGGAGGGTTACACTAGTGCTAGAGAAGACAACTACCAACAAGGCCTAGTATTGGAATATAATGCGTTAAATATCAAGGTTAGGGGAGTGTTTCAAAAAGAATGGAACAAATTCAAGTCATTAACGGACTTGAAAGGGTTACCAGACACTACACCTAAAATCATATATAGAAATCCTATGAACATTAAGGGTATACTAGAGCTGGGGAACAATTTTAGGAAAGGTGAGAGACCTGACACAGTTAAATTAGGCACCTACAAATGCGGTAGGTGCAGACAATGTGAATTTATACTAAACAAGGATAAAGTATTCTTGGAAAGTAGGCAAAAGTGGATCAAAAGTAAGGGCTATTTTAACTGTGAGTCACAAGGCTTAGTATACTTAGTAATATGCACAAATTGCACATCCTTTTATGTCGGAAAAACTGAGAGACCCTTGAAAAAGAGGATGTATGAACACATCTACGACATAAAATGTGGAAAAGAAACAAATGCATTATATAGGCACTCAAGGGTATGTGAGGATTTCAAATACAGATTTTTTGTATTAGATCAAATAAAAAAGGATCTTAGGGGAGGACCATGGGAGGAACTTGTGGGTTACAAGGAGTTGTGGTGGCAGATATATTTGGAAGCCAATAAAAATCCTGGGCTGAACGAATATATTACTGTCAAACCACTACTGAAATTAAAGGCAGCAAAAGCTTGAAGTGCAATAATAGAAAAGGCCAGTAGATGGCAGTACATCTTTTAAAATTTATTCCTAAAGGCATTAAATGAAATAAAACTTAATACATACTGAGACATTTTAAGATACTTTTTAAAGGTTCAACAAAACAATACACTAATTTAATATATACAAAGGTTTTTAAATATTCATTTTTGTAAGGAATGACAAAGAAATTTAATGTATTTAGATGGATTTTTTTAAAGATTAGGCAACAATTGTTTGAAAATATGGAGGAATATGATTGGTGTTTTCTAATTGTATAAAAGGCAGTATTTACTAAGTCACATGTACAAATCTGAGGAAGTCTTTTTGTAGACGAAAACGCATGAACTTAATAGCGTTTATTTCATTTTGTGTTTTAAATAATAAAGTGCGCAGTTTTGGATTCTCCTGGGATTTCCTTTTAACAAAAAGGTTTATATGTACATTTTTTCTTAAATAAAACTTTTTAAATAATGAAGTTGTAAAGTATCTTATAACAATATGATTTTATACAGAGGGGTGAATGAACGAGCATTGATAATTTATCTCTTAAAGTTAAAAGCATTAATTAGATGAAAAAGGACGGCACTCCATTGATGACTGATTATTTCCAATTTCCTGTTATAAATTTTACAATTTATTTTTATATACATATTTCCTAACATATTTAGCTACTAAGTTTTTAATCTTAAACATAATAATGGCATTTATATGCATCAACCCGAATTCTGGAGTGTTTCTCTCTGGGTCGCCACTGAAAATTGGCTTCATTCCAAGTCGGACTTTCCCAGTAAACAAATGTTAAATAAATAAAATTTATGGTACTGAAATATAACACAGCACAATTTTTAATTCTAATTATTTTAAACAAAAAGGGTTGCATTTATTATTTAAATAACGATCTTGCACAGTATTTCACAACAACATCAGGATTTCATTGAGTGTTTAATGTATCATTTTAACTCAAGGTTACTCAAGAATTATTATTTTATGAATGAACGTCTTTGTGAATGTACTAGACCTGACATAATGGCCTGATGCTCGAGGGTTGGGTCAGAACATGATGAAAGGAAAGTACAGTTGTGTACGCTTACCATAAATGTAGATGTTCGAGTGTATTCACTGTTGCAGTCATCACATTTGGGTTATCTGCCTACAGGCAGCCCTCAGCTGGCCAGAACACCAGAGTCTTTGGATTTCTGCTTCAGATGCTCTCTCTTCTTCCATGACGTCAGGTCATCAGGGGTATAAAACATGCAGCCAACGCCATTACATCAGTTTTTCTTGCCCCAGATGTCAGCTGCCCCCACAATGGGAAGCAATTATATGGTATGGTATACCCCATCAAAAAGCAAATACACCAGAAAAAATAAATATACCAAACAAGAAGGAAGGGTAGAGCCAAGAGAAGTCAGGGGGCTGGAGGTAGGGTAACCAGGACTGCAACAGTGAATAAACTCGAACATCTACATTTATGGTAAATGTACACAAATGTACTATGTTCTTCATGTTTCACTGTTGCAGTCATCACATTTGGGTTGATTCCCAAAGCTAAGGGAGGGAGGAGGAAGTTAAAGAGCATTAGGGCCAGCTATTAAGCCCTGCAAGACTGTAGTGGCAAATACAGCTCTGGATTTAGAAAAGATAGGCATGTGGTAATGCTTGGTGAAGGTATGTACAGAGATCCAGGTAGCAGCTTCTAGAATGTCCCTGGTAGGGACTCCTCTGAGGAAAAGCCGAAGAGGTAGATGCAGCCCTGGTGGAATGTGATCTTATCCCCTGTGGGGTAGGTTTTCCATGGTGTTTGTAGCAGAAATGAATGCAATGGGCTATCCATTTGGAAATGGTTCGCTTTGAAATGGCCTTCCCCTCTGCCCCTGCAGCAAAGTCAACTAGCAGCTGTTCAGATTTTCTGAGAGACTTAGACCTGTCCAAATAAAATCTAATTTGACTGTACACGTCCAGAGAGTGCAGTATTCGTTCCCCTTTGTTTTGTGGCTTAGAGAAAAAAGTAGACAAATGAATGGACAAATTCAGGGCCACACTAGACAACACTTTGGGCATAAAGGAAGGATTAATCCTGAGGGAAACCCTGTCCGCATGGAAGATAATGAAGGATTCCACTGCCATGAGGTCCTGTAATTCAGACACTCTTCTTGCTAACGTGATGGCTAGAAGGAAGGCTGTTTTCCAAGAAAGGAATTTCAACTCTGCTGTTGCAGCTAGCTCAAAGGGGGGAAGAGTGAGCTTTTCTAATACAAAGATAAGGTCCCAGGCTGGAGTGGGAGCTCTCCTCAGGGGGTCTTAAATTTTTGGCCTCTCTAAGGAATTGTTTTAGCAAGCGGTGAGAGAAGAGGGGTGGCTCAGTATTATAATGTGCTGAAATGGCAGCGGCATGAATTTTAATTGACGAGAAGGATAAGCCGTTGTGGAGCACTTCTGTTAAGTACTGTAGAATATGAGGTACGCTGGGCACCGTTGTGCCTCTCCCCTGAGCCTGGTTCCATGAACACTATCTTTTTCACTTTTTGGCATAGGATTTTCTAGTACTAGGCCTCCTTGCCTCCAGAATGACATCCAGCACCTTCTTACTGAGGGATGCTAGAGGAGAGCTCAAGGAATTAGCCAGGCTGCAAGGTTCAAGGTTTGAAGCTGAGGGTGCAGAATCTGGCCCGCCTGTTGGGACAGCAGGGAAGGGGTCTGAGGCAGGTGCCATGGTTGCAGCAGTGTCATACTGCACAGGAGGGGGTACCAGTGCTTGCGTGGCCAGTCTGGTGCAATCAGTATTGTCCTTGGCTTGTCCTGTTTGATCTTTAGTAGAATCTCGAGAGGAGAGGCAGAGAGGGAAAGGCATCAACCAAGAGGCTTTCCCAGGTAAAGGACAGGGCATCCACTTTCCAAGCTTGACTGTGGGGAGTTCTTGTACAGAATTTGTTCAAGTGGTAGTTCTGAGGGGAGGCAAATAGGTCCATCTCTGCAGTAACCCATTTTTTTCCTCAAGAGGTTGAATATTTTGGGTTCTAGTTTCCATTCGTGTGGGCCCATGAGATTTCTGCTTAAGTCGTCTGCCAGTGAATTTAGTTTGCCTGGCAGGAATTGAGCTTGTAGGTGTACTTGGTAGTTCAAAGCTGTGTTCCATAAAGCCATGGCTAGTCTGCAGAGAGTGTACGAGTGGGTTCCCCCCTGCTTGTTTATGTACTACATAACTGTGGTGTTGTCTCTTTTTACTAATAGTTGCCCTGGAAGAATACGGTCTTTGACAGCTGTCAGAGCATTCTGTACAGCTAACATTTATTTTTGATTGAGATGCAGGTGCATGTGTCTCGGGTTCCATTTGCCCTGAATGCACTGCCCTGCCATGTGAGCCCCCCATGCACAGTCTGATGCATCTGTTGTTAAGGTTTGGGCGGCAGGGGCTAGAGTGAAAGGGAGTTCCTTGTTGTGGTAGCAGGTCTCTGCGCACCAAAGGAACTCTGTCCTCATACAAGGAATGCAAGAAATCATTGTTTCCAGGTCCTGAGAATGTTAACACCATAGGCTTTTTAGACACCATTGGAGTTTCCTCATATGCAGTCTTGCATATGGAATTAGTAGAATGCAGGAGGCCATGAACCCCAGGGCTTGCAGTATTTTCCTTGCAGATAGCTGGAATTTTGTGGCCAATAGTCTGAAGTAGGTTGTCAAATAAACTTGTTTCTCCGGAGTGAGGAATGCCATCTGGGATGTTGTGTTCAAGCTTGCTCCCAGGAATACAATCTGTTGGCAAGGTACTACGTGAGATTTCTTTTCATTGATGGTCTACCCCAGTGAGGTTAGAAGTTTCTTTATGAATGCCAGGTGTTGTAATAGCAAGTCCTGGCTTTCTGCCTGAATCAGACAATCGTCCAAGTATGGGTAAATTTGAATATTTATCTGCATGCAAAATGCAATGGCTTCAGCTAGACACTTTGTGAATACCCTGGACGCAGTAGATAAGCCAAAGGGAAGTGCAGACAACTGATAGTGCATGGAGCCTGTCCTGAAGCGTAGGTATTTCCTGCAAGATTCCCTTATTGGAATGTGGAGGTAAGCTTCCTTTTAGTCTAGGGTTGCCAGCCAGGCATCCTTGGCTAGCATGGGAAGAAGCTGTCGAAGAGCTAGCATTTTGAATTTTGGAACTACCAGAAAAGCGTTGAGAATAGAGAGGTCCAGGACAGGATGCCAGGAGTTGTCTTTTCTGGGTACCAGAAAAAGTCTTGAATAAAACCTTGTCTCCTTTGTTCTGCTGGGAGAGGTTGAATAGCCCTGATAATGGAGAGAGAGAGAACCTGCTGTTGGGCCTCCACCCACTGACTTGCGGGTAGGTCTGGCCAACAATTTGGGGTTGGTAGAGTGTGGAAGTGGAATCCGTATCCTTGGGAAACTATGTTCAAAACCCATTTGTCCTGGGTAATGAGTTCCCAGTTTTTTGCATGCAGGGCGAGCTTTCCTCCTAAGGGAACAGATAATTGAGCAGGGCTTAGAAGGATTAAGGTTAAGTCATTGTGCCATTTTTTTCGTAGGAGGGTGGCTTACTACTCCCTGCTTTGGAAGTGGGAGCCCCTCACTGCTTAGGTCTCTGCATAGCCTGAGACTGTAGCCAAGGTGGTCTGCTGTTCCTGGGTTTGGACTGAGAAGGCCTGGAAGGGACTGGGAAGGACCAGTTCTTTGAAAGCCAATGCCTACTGAATCTGGGAGGCTGTACTTGTAGGAAATATTTAACAGTTCGCATAGATTTAGCTTTTTCCTCCATCCTTTTGAGGACTTCTGCTTTGTTGCCAAAAAAGGCGGTCTTAGTTTAAGGGAGCATCCAGTAATTTAGCTTTAACATGATCTGGCAAGTTTTGTTCCTTAAGCCAAGCATGCCTTCTAAATACAGACCCAGTGACAGCAGCCCTGAAGATGCTTCTAAAGCCTCAAAACCACATTGCAAAGTATGTTTACCAACTTGTTCTGCAGAATGCATTAAATCTTGCAATTCTTTGTGTTCAGCACAGGCATAAATCAACATCATTTTCTGTTTTAGTCCCATAACATGCTGCTGATACTTTAACATATGAAACTGGCGATTTAAAGCCCTAATGGCCAAAGTAGCAGAAGAGTATACCTTCTTACCCCATCTGTCTAAGGCTCTAGAATCTCTATCAGAAGGGGTAGGACTTTTGGCAACAGTAGCCTTAATGCCTTTTGGCCCTTGGGAAATGGTCTCTGGATCCGCAGAAGGATTCTTGAAGAGGAACTTGTGAGAGTCAGGTACTCTGTAGTACCTGTCAGGTTTTCTGGGAGCTGGAGGTAAAGTGTGTGGGGTAAGGCTAGATTCCAAGAAAGCATTATCTACAATGTCCAAAACAGGAGGGGAAAGCTAAAGGACTGTGCTGAGGCAGGAGTAAGAACCCCCCCAAGTCACTTTTTGGACTCTAAGTAATCTTGGCTTTCCCAGCGGAAATGCTCCCTAAGAGTATGCAAGGTTTCACCAAAGGAAAGATCTTCTGGACAGGAGGCAGAGGGAATGGAATCCTCTGCACCAGAATCTTCATAAGTAGCTAAGGGCAAATCCTGGTAATCAGAAGGAGCAGAAATATCAGATTACTGATCAGAGGAATCAGAAATAAATTTAGTTCTAGGTCTCTTAGAGGGGGAAGTCTGGCTTCTCCTAATTAAGGTAATAAGGTCTTCAGCCATTCTAAGCATTTGTTTTTGAGGCATATGGGCCTGAGATTGCAGTTTGGTCATCGGTTTTCTAGGCGTAGTGCGAGTTTTTGGCCTGAAGGATTCGGAACTTCTGGATGGAAATGATGGCGTTGGTTTAATATGAAAGTCTGTAGGCCTGAATACACCCTCAGAAGCCGGTGCCTGCACAGTGGCTCCGGACCCATCCAAGGTAGAGACATCCGCAGGTTCCACAGTCGAAGAAGCATCTCACGGCATACAGGACTTCGAATGGGTCTCAGTAGAGGCCTGCGAATCTGAAGTAGCGGGTATCAAGGGCTGTGAAAGCACCTCACTGAGTACCAGCGGACTGACCGACTAGCTTAACGGAAGCGTCATCGTCAGTTTTGGACCTATGCAGTCTGTCTCTGTCTTTATCCTTATGTTTTTTTGGAAGATCGGTAGTCGAATGGCTTAACAAAGCCATTTTTGGAGTACTGAGATCGAGTACGAAAGTAACTGGCTGCAAAAATAGCCCGAAGATGAATAGTTCTGGGGTTGAGCAAGGCACAAAACAGACAGTGTGGGCCTAAACAGGGGATGCAGTAAGAATGAAAATCTCTATGAGGTATTTGCTTTCCACAGGTAATACAATTGTTAACTGTTACTGACATTGGTTGGAACAAAAAAAAGGATCCCCAATGGGGTACTTATCTTTTTTGAAGACTTCAGGTCTGAAACTCGAAAATGAAAATTTCAGGAGACGGCCGACCGGCACTTGCGAAACGCTTCTGCTTCGGGCACCGCACGGCAAGAAAGACTTATGCAATGGCATCGGCGGCATGTTTTATACCCCTGACGACCTGACGTCATGGAAGAAGAGACAACATCTGATGCAGAAATCTGAAGACTTGGGCATTCAGGCCGGCTGAGGGCTGCCTGCTGGCAGATAACCCAAATGTGATGACTGCAAAAGGGAAACACAAACAACATCTGTTCTTGATTAGACTACTTTTGTTTAAAGTATTACTGTTATGCGGTGCATTTAAACTAGTCCGAGTGATACTATTTTACCTGATGAAGTTTGAAGTGTTTGAGCCCAAGTGTTGCATTCATCAGTATCAACCCATATTTTATGGTAATAAAGTATGGCACAGCATAATTCTTAATTTTCAATTCTCTTAACAAAAAGTTTATATACATTACTTAAATAACGATCTTGCACAGTATTTTACAATAGCATAAATGATTTCACTGAGAGTGTTTAATGTACCATCTTAACTCAAGGTTACTTATGATTACTTTTTGTTGAATGAATGTCCTTGTGAACGTATTTGAGTTAAAGTAATGTCCCGATTCTAGGAGGATAGGTAATCACATGATAAAAGTGACTAATACTGACTGAATGTTTTGTGTTTAACATATTATTGTGTAATGTGTTTAAAGTAGTTTGAGTGATACTATTTTATCTGATGAAGTTTTTCATTGAAAAACCGAAAAAGCTTAAGTGTATTTTTTTCCTTTTGGATGTTAACCCAAAATTCATTAAAGCTTACCAGGCATAGATTCCTGTGACAATATTATTTTTGGAAGTTTACAGCCCCTTCCTATTCTAACCAAAAGAAAACAGTAGAAGTTTGTCTATTAAGGGACAGGATGCCAAGGAATAAGTCCTGTACATCAGTAATCGGGCTTGAATCACAAGTTTCAAGAGTACTGATATGCTTGTCAACACTTCAGCCTGATACGAGACAGAGAGAGACTGAAGTGTTTTATTTATTTATGTATTTATTTACCACAAAATATGATATTAAACTAGATAACCATTACCCAAGACTTATCAGCCACCCCAAAAGCTTTCTTAAAAAAATATCTTGGTTTAAATTATTCAGCTTCTTTCATTTCAAAGGCATTTTGATGGAGAGAGCACAGGCTCATATGTGACAAAGGTACACACCACTTGTGATTTCAGCTGATCTATGATACTACCATCCTCGGTGGGTTTACAGTTCATTTATCCTTCCTTTTGCTACATTTTTCCATACTTTCTTAGAAGCTCCCATAATTGGTTGTGTGCACTCTATGTTAGCATGCACTGTGATGCTGCAGGCTGCAACAGAAAACGGAACAGAGTGTATGAGTGACCACATTTCCTACTCTTCAAGAAGAGTAACAAAGGTGCGACACAAACACATACACAGTGTTAAGGGATGTTCAAATATATACCTGACCAACTCAGAGAGAACTCTAGCAGCAGGTGTTGAAATGAGAAACTATTCACACAAAGGGAAACTATGGGGGTGTCAAAACCTACCATGGAGAGTGTGCTTGTACATAAACTAATATGGTAAGAAATTATCTGCTGTATCTAAAAGTAAATCAATGAATGGAATTCTTAAGAAAAATACCCAGAATGGCAAGAAATCTGGGACAGCTAAGATGAAACAGCTTAGAACACCAGGCCCTGAACTATTACGATACCAAAGGCGGATCAACTCCTGGAATCATAGCTCACGTAATAATGTCTGCTGAAGGTGTGACCCATTTACAAAGTAGTCAAAGCACAAATGTCTGGAATGAAGAAAACTTTTAACAATGAAAACTGCTACATACGAGCTGTAACGTCTCTCGCCAGCAGAATTTTCAGACAGACAACTAAAGCAGATGGCAAGCTACTTAGAAAAGACCTACTTCACAGCTGCCAGTCCCATAAGTCCTTCCCACCAAACATCAAAGGATATCAAATCAAGTACAGTTGTAAAATCTTACCATAACAGTAGATGTCCTCCTCTTCACTGTTGCACTATTCTTCACAGTAAGGAACTCTTGCCAAGGATAGCTCAAAGTCCGTCCAGTATACTAAAGCCTTTAGACCTCGCATGCGCTGTATGTCACACGTATGCGACCTGTATGGGATTGTAGGACAAAAAGGTGATGTATAGACGCACTTAGTCAGAATTCAATTGACTCAGAAGAGAGAAGTCTCCATAGGACAAAAAAAGACCATGCACATCAAGGAGGAGAAAAATGTAGATGGAAAAAGGAGACCTGCGGCTAGGAGGAGAACCGAAGTAAAATCCAAAGGAAAAAAAAAACGGTTGGAGGAAGGGAGCGAATACTGCAACACAGAGAATCACATCTACTGTTATGATAAGATTTGACACAACTGTACTATGCCCTTCTATATCACTGCTGGAGTGTTCTTCATCATAGGGAGAGTACAAAAGCTCAAGAAAAAGACTGGGAGGTGGGAGGTGGAAGGCTGGGAAGAGCCTTCAACAAACCCATTTAAAATAGCTAGACCAAAGTCTGCTCTAGCCCTAGAAATGATGTTCACTTTATAATGTTTGGTAAAGGTATGCACCAACGACCAAGTAGAATCTTCAATGATGGAACTGGTGTCCAACACCTTGAAGAAACCACCAGAAGAGGCAACAGCCCTAGTGGAGTGTGAGCTCTCAAGGAAACAGGCATTTGCCATGAAAACACAAATAAATGGCCTTAAATATCCATGAGGGGATGGTTTGCTTAGAAACAGCCAAATCCAATGTCCTGGGATGAAAAGAAACAAAAAGCTGGTCAGATTTACAAATGGCCTTTGTTTTATCCAAATAATAGCGGAGTTGTCCATGTAAATCCAAAGTATATAAGACCCTCTCATTAGCAATCTGAGCAGAAGGAAAAAAGGATGGGAGTTGAACTGACTGATTCAGAGACAAATCATTGACCACAATGGGCATAAAAGAGGAATACTCCACCGATGAGCAATGTCCAGAAACACATTTCTGTGAAGCACTCACTGGTGAGCCTGTGTTTTGGACCTGCTCAAGGTGTCTGCCACTAAAATTTTCTCCAAAGTAATATACACCGCCTGAAGAGTTAATGATAACTTGACAGCCAGATCCCAGACTTACAGACTCAACCATGATAACTTGACAGCCAGATCCCAGGCTTACAGACTCAACCTGCATAGAAGTTAAGATTTTGCACAGCACCCCCCCCCCCCCCCCCCCCGTGGTGTTGTCCATGTAAAACTTCAGAGGGCCTGGAGAGAGTACGGGGTTAAAACCTTAAGAGACAGAATCCGTGCTCTCATTCCTTTGATGGTGTTATGGTCTGATCTCAGAGGGGACGGGCAAAGACCTTGGACTTTCAGATGACCATAGAAAGCCCCTCATCTTCTGTCTGAAGCATCTGTGAATAGTTACTGAGAAGGAACTGGAGGCTAAAAGGACAGGTCTGGGATGAAGGAAACTTGCTGAATCCAGCACTCAAATTCCCGTTTTAGTCAAAGAAGAGGCACAATGAAATATAGAGGGTGGCAATGCTGAAGCCAAAATGACTTGAGGTACGACTAAAACTTCTGCATCTACAGTCTGGGAAGAGGAATCACTGGAACAGAAGTGGCCATGAATCCCAGGGTTCGAAGAAAATCTCTGGCTGGAATAGCAGGCACAGGAAAAAGAGACCAAGAAAGCTGTCAATGAAAGAATTTCAGGAGATGGAAGAGAGGCCAACACTGGTACTGTCTGAATCCTGCAACCCAGATTCACATGGTCCTGAAAGGGAGTCAGGACAGACTTTTGAAAGTTGACAGTGAACCCCAGACCTTGAAGGAAAGATATGGCGAACTTCAGATCCTGAAACAGGCAACTGGGAGAAAGCACCTAAATCAACAGGCTGTCTAGATAAGGAAAATTTTGAACACCTTGGAGCCTACAAAAGACAATCACTGGAGCAAGGCATTTTGTGAAAATCCTTGAGGCAGTAGAAATTCCAAAGGGCAACAGAAAATGAGAGGAAGAAAAAGAGAAAAGCAAAAACTTCCTGAAAAGTGGCTGAATAGGAATATGAAGGCAAGCATTTTTCAAATCCATGGACACTTGAAAAGCCTGGGGTAGATTGAGAGGATACACAGTATGAAGAGTAAGCATCCAGAAGGCAGGCACTTTGACAAAGGTGTTGAGCAAGGAGAGATCCAGAATAGATCTCAGAGTGCCTCCTTTAAAGGGACCAAGAACATCCTGGAGAAAACACCCTTCCCTACCTGAGGAGGAGGAACAGGTTGAATAGTATCCTGGTCCAACAGAGACTCAAGACCCTTCAAGAAATGAGGAAGTTGTTCCAGAGAAGGGTGAGGAATTCCTGAAAAGGAGGGAGAGATTTCCACAACATGAAGAAGCCCTTACAGATGATAGCTAGAATTCAAGAAACTGAAGTGATGTTATGCCGGTCTGGAAGACAGAGGGAGAACCAAAGGGACAAGGGAACCTGGCTGACATCAAAGAAAAGAAGGCTTGTCTGATAAAGGAGGATTCTGAGCCACACAGCATAGGAAGAGTTAAGCAGGAGGAGCTCCCCTACCACCCTTCTTGCCTTTGGTGGCCTGACACGGCTGCCTGCGAACAAAAGCCAACTTAGTAGGATAGTTCCTCTGGAACTTAAGGCATAGGGGATACAAAGATATGTTTAAGATCCTGCAAGGCTTTACCTTTTACCTGATGAGACTTAAACATCTCAGCAGCACCAGTCTCAAAGAGATTTTTATTACCCATAGAAGCATCCAGCAACTTGGCCTTAAAGTCTTCAAGTAAGGACTGCAGGCGAGGCAGCAGCTTTAAAGATGCATCAGCAGCACCCTAACTACACTTGATAGAGTGACGAACTACCTGAGAGGTGGAAGCTAAAACAGACACACCAGAAGATTTTGCTTCAGAATCATTGAGATCAGAAATGACCTGACAAGCTTAGGCAATCAAGGCCAGTGCACATCTAGTCATGTTGGTCTGATAACTGATGATCTGAAAGGCCAAAGTAGAAGCAGTATAAACCTTCTTACCAATTCTCTTCATTGCCCTACCATCTTTATCCAAAGGCAAACGCTCAGAAGGCTTGTCAGAGGAGACTGACACCACAGAAATTTCAGCAGAAGAATGTTTAAGAAATGACAATCCTCAGGCTCCTTAAAGAACCGGTCAGTTTTCTTAGGAGCAGGAGGCTGAGAATCTGCCAACTTAGAAGCAGCAATAAAGATGTCGAACAAGGAAGCCAGTACAGCAGGTAGTACAAAAGGTTTGGGAGAATCCACCCGAAACAGCTCACAATACCTTTTCTGAATATCAAACACTTGAGTAGAATCCCGCTTAAAAAGTATTCCATCATTCTGGCTATAGAGTCTTCAAAAGACAATTCCTCAAAAGCAGACTCATGACTTACAGACTCTTCATCAGCAGAACCATAAGCCAAAGGCAAATCTATCTGGGAAGAGTAGGACAGGCACTCATCACAGTGGCCACTAGAACTTTGAAACTCCTCCCTTACCTATAAGGCTCTATCCCCTAACATACCTCAGATCTTGTTTGCAGAATTATAGACGAAAAAAAGTTTAAACACTACCAAGAGGAACACTGGTCCTTTATACCCTTCTCATTCTTCCAGAAGTTAATAGCCAAAAAGGTAGGGGGTTATTGGGAGGGAAGTTGAGGAAGAATGAAAATGGACAACACAGATGGAACACTATGGTGAGTACATAACTTCTTTATCTGATGTCAATTTTCATTTATTCCTCAACAACTGGGACAGAGTCCCCAGCTACCTGAATTCCTGGGTGGACTTTAAGGAAGTATATTCCTGAATACTATTGAGCCGAAGGCGGCTCTTCTCCTTGAGACCAGATCCAATTTAGAATGAGTAATAAAGTTATCAGGATTAAACCAAGTTGCAGCCACACACAGATTGACCATGGAAATCCTGGATAAAAATACTGAAGACGTTCCCATGGACCTGGCTGAATGTGCTCTCAAAGGTTTTGGCAAAGACAAGCCAAATTTGTTATATACAAATGAAATGCAGTCATCCCATTTGGCTAAAGTTACTTTTGCAAACGACTTGCCTAATTTCGATTCTGCACAAGAAACTAATTTTTCTAAAATTCTTTGTTCTAGGAAAATAGAAACGTAATGTCTGTGAACATCCAACAAATATAACAATGTAACTGATTGATGCTGGATTCTGACACCACTTTAGGAAGAAAGGAAGGACTGATTTACAGTGTTACTCTGTCTCTGTGGAATATTGAATAAGGAGCCTTAGAAGACATGGCCTGAAATTCAGAAAGCCTTCGAACAGAGGTTACAGCTACCAAGATGATGGTTTTCCAGGTTAAAAACTGTAGGTAACATTTTGCTGTTGGTTCACAGGGAGATTGAGTCAAAGCTTATATTACTAAATTTAAATCCCACGGTGGAGATGGATCTTTAAAAGGTAGTCTCAGAAGAAGGGTACCCCTTATAAAGGCTTTGCACAATTTTGAGGAGGCTATAGTAGAACTGTCAATTAATACATGAAAATTTGAAATGGCAGCTAGTTGTACTTTAAGAGTTGATGAACCAGCCCCTTCATTAAATACTGAAGTTAGGAACTCAAGAGCATTATGTATCAGTGCTGAAAAGGGTCGCCATCCTTTTGCTGCATCCAAACAACAAATCTTTTCCATTTACTTTTATAAATCGTTCTGGTGGAAGCTTTATGGGAAGATAAATGTATATGATAGACATGGGGAGAGAGTCTAGACTGTCTGGCTATCAATGGAAGTGGAGAAACCATGCGGTCAGCTTTAGGCCTGAAAAGTCCAGGTGAAGCATGTCTGTTGGTGGAGACAGGAGGTCTGAAATTGTATCCAGAAACCATGGTGACTGAATTAGATGAGGCCAAAGAAAAGGGAACCAAATCAAACTAGGCCAATAAGGGGCAAAGAGGATGATTTGCTTTTCCATTGAGATGCTTTCTGGTGAAATTTGGGGATTAAGTGGGTTGGGGGGATACGCATAAAGGAGACCGGAGGGCCAATCGTGAAGGACAGCATCTCTCTGTGAATCCCCCAGTGGGAGGGAATCAGAGCAAAGAACCTGTTGTACTTGTTGTTGAGTGCAGATGCAAAGAGGTCACAGCAAGGTTGGGCCCATTGGAGGAATATCTTTTCCACAACTCTCATGTTGAAAGACCACTCGTGAGGTAACAAAATGGACCAGCTCAACTTGTTTGTTATGATGGATTTCCCTGGAATGTGCACTATCAGAAATTGACTAAAATGAGATTTCCCAATGCCACACTCTCAGAGCTTCTCGACACAAGGGGTAAGGTCTGGTCCCTCCTTGGTTGTTGATGTGATATATTGACCATATGAATCAGTACTTTTGGAAGGGAGAGAGTCCTGACATTAGGATAACTGATCTCATTTCCTGGACACTGATATGCATGTTGGCCTCTTTGGCTAACCATGAGCCTTGGGACGCCTTTCCCAAGAAGTGCCCCCACCCCGATCTAGGAAGCGTCCGTGGTCACTAAGGCTTTGGGGTGGGGGAGAATAAAGAGACTGCCTTGTAATAACCAATTTGAATGCATCCACCACAATAGATACCTTTTGTATGCCTGAGTTATTCTGATATGGGTGGACATAGGATGCTGTAGAATAGACCAATGAGTTGCCAGGGTCTACTGAAGAATTCTCAAATGACATCTTGCTAATGGTATTAGAACTACTGTAGCGGACATTGACCCCCAAGGCTTGCAGAATCAGTCGAGCTTGTTAGGGGAAAATTCTGAATTATCTTTTTGACTTGAAATCGAACAGTTTGAACTCTTGGTAAAGGAAGGGAACCTTTTACTAACACTGTATTGAACAAAGGCCCTATGAACTCTAGTGTCTGAGGTGATTCTAGCTGAGATTTGTTGTAATTGATAGTAATCTCTAGATGAGAGCAAATTTTGAGTACATAGTCCTGAACTTTTATCAGAAGATGCCTGGTCATAGCGGTTATGAACCAGTCCAAAGATGGAAAAATCCAGAATCCCTGCAGTCTCAAGCGAGCTGCTACTACTGCTGTGCATTTGAACACCCTGTGGGCTGTGGCAAGGCCAAAGGGCACAGCTCTGAATTGGTAATGACTGGCTCCCAGCCAGAAGCATAGGTATCTTCTGGATCACATGTTCATTTTTTATGCGATAGCACGCATCCTGAAGATCTACTGAGCACATCCAGTCGTCCTTGTGCAGGAAAGGCAAAATGAATTGAACCATAACCATTTGGAACTTTGCATAATGAACCAATTTCAAACTGCTGAGATCTAAAATTGGTCTCCAGTCCCCTGTTTTCTTTGGTACTAAAAGAAATCTTGAGTAAGTTCCAGATTCTATCTGATCTGGGGGAAACTCCTGGATGAGACTCTTTTTTTTAAGCAGCTTTTTTAATTCTAGAGCTGCTGCTTTCTTCTGACGGGGTAGAGCAGGGAAGGGAAAATGGAATTATAGAACCTCTGGAAATAATCCTCTGCATGCATGTTCCATTTGTAATGTCTAGTCAGGCTCCCTGGTACAGACAGAGATGACTGCTGACTGCCTCCAGAAATGGACAATCGGGCCACCTTTCAAGAGAGCTAATAGGGTCTGTCAGAAAAAGAATCTCTGGATCCCTGGTTCTGCAGGCATCCTCTGCTGTGTGTGTGACGTCTTCTGCTTGAGTTACCTTCTCTGTCCATGGGGAAACTATCTCCACGTGTATCTTGGAAAGGACGCTGGGATTTTCTGAACCACATCTTTTGACCACCTCGTTAATTCCTAGAGAAGGTTCTTTGAGCGGTCGAACAATTTATGCCCACTGCAGAGAGGGTCTTTCTATCTTGCTCACACCTGGACAGTGTGCCCTTCACGTTATGGCCAAACAACGAACTGCCATAAAAAGGTGGACTGACAAACGAGGACTTGAAGGGCTCAGGAAAATCACACAAGTGCAGGCAGGCATGCCTTCTAAGAGAAATGCCTGAATCTGCTGCCCTTGCGGTACCTTCAGCTGCATGTGAAATAAGCCTCATGGATGAATTTGTGACTAACTGTAGGGTAGCCAATTGTGAGGCAACAGAGCTCTGTGCCTCAGAAGTACTGGTCCCAGAGAGGGATTTGGACAGTTCCTTAAATCAAATCCCTCTGCAACCTGGCAAAATGTACTTAATAATTCAGCAACCTGAGCTGAAAGGTTGCTGAAACATATACATGCTTGCAGAATATGCCCAATGCCCCAGACAATCAGTTAGGGGTATAGACAGATGAACTCTGTTCTACAAGTTCTTTCTTTGTGGCCACAACCATGACCACGGCATCCACTGCTACTCCCCAAGTCCAAAACTCTCTATCAGTGGTGCCAGAATCCTGCCTGGTCTCTTGGGGATTGGCTCAACAGTACTGGGTTCCTTCCATGTCAACAAAGAGCTCAAATCAATGGGGTACATGGGACAGACACAAAGGCTTCCAGGAATACAGATACTTCTTGGGAAGGGTTATCAGTAGACAATTCATCCCTTTGTTTGAGGATCTCTAGAATGTCTCCAAAGGAGACGTCATCAGGTGGTGATCTTAGGGACCTTTCCTCCTCATCAAAATCGGTACCTTCAGTGTCCGACTCTTGAGGACAGCCTAAGTGCATCCTCTTACACTTTCTCTTCCTATGGACTTCTTCGGTGGAATGTCCCAGAGAAGTATTGTAAGAAATAAGAATACTTTGCTGGGTAGCCTCGTGACTTTGGGCTGGTTGCCCATGTGGAGTAGAATGAAGAAGCTCAAAACACAGAGACATATGGGATCCAGAAGGGAGATCTAGCAGAGGTGGAACCATCCATCCTCCAAAAGCATGGGGCACTATCTCTACCATCTCAAAGGCAGAGCCATCAGAAGTCTGATGTGGGACTGATTAATGCTGACATTACATGCTAATATTGCTAAAAAAAAGATATCAAACATAAATGTTTTACAGAGAAAATAACTGACATTGGTGCGGTTTTCTGATACTTGAGTGCACTTTTTCTCATTCAAACTATGTGCTTTCTTAGTTAGATGCCACACTTGAACAGATCCCCAGGGTCTTAATGCTTTATTTTTAACATTTTTCACTTTATTTCCACTTCATCAATTATAGCTATAGTTTTCAGCCTACTCAGGTGTTCACTTATAGATTTATACACATGTTCATTAATATTATATGTTTTTTTTTTTTTTTTACACACAAACCTGATGAAGTATTTATTTGGTACAAACCAATCTTTGTTAAAAGTGTTTCAGTTTATAAGTATTAATATTTATTCTGACAGATGTCTAGTGGTAGATCTTTTTGTTAGTTAATTAGTTAGTCATTTTGTTAGTTAGTTTTTTAATTAATAAAGTTTGGATTAGTAAGTCAGCCTTAATAAGCTGTTCTTAAACATTTTAATTTGTCTCTAGCTTTTTAGTATCAGTTCTAAAGGAGCACAGTCTCAGTTTACACTATGGTGTTAAAGGGGAAGACGGACTTGGTTAAAGGAATGAGTTTAATGCTTTTATTGCTCTTAACAGAACCTCCCTCTGAATTCATGCCCTTGCTCCAAACAACCTGATT